>NC_050535.1:690400-692883 GCF_002922805.2 Oryzias melastigma | reverse complement strand
GCCCGATGAATTCAGGACATGAAGTTAAACTGCTAAAAGATGCTGAAATCCTGTTGTTAGTGTTTGTTTCTGTAAATAAGAAAATGGCTAAAAATAAACTAAAAAACAAAGAAAAACTTTATTTGGTTTACTGCCAGACTAATGTTTCATTTCTGCCAAAAAAGGTTAAAAAAATCTCATATTTACAGATTTGAAAAAACAGATTTTCATTTTTTAAAGACCCTACAGAGACTCCTTCAAACTCGTCTGATTCTCATGACACAGAACAAACAAACAAAAAAATCTCTGATTTAGTGACATAAACAAACAAGATTATCATTGATTATAAAATAAACCTACAGAGATTCCATCAAATCGTCTGATTCTCATGAAAACATGAGATTTCTGACACAAACATTGACATAAATAGTTTAGTAATTGTCCTTGGGAACAGAATTCAAACATTTCCATTTTACTAACTCGACAGATGTGATTATAAACGATAACTTTTATCTTTTAAATGTCTCTAAGATCTACTAAACTAACTCTTCTTCATGTCTGGTTGAGGATTTACTCCCACAGCAGATCAGAGGATTTAGGATTTAGATCAGTGGAATGATATCGAGATGCTGCTGTTAGTGTTTGTTTTTACAAATAAATAACTAAAAACAAAGAAAAGCGTCTGCCCCCTGCAGACCCAGTCCTCTCCACATAAGGGGGCCGTCGGGGTTCTCCAGGGGTAGTAAAAGATAAATGCAGACCGTGACTCAGGCTTACGGTTCTACCACGTCTGGTTTGGGGAGGACACCGTCGAGATGATGACGGGGTACGTCAGCGGTCTGCCAACTCGAGATAGACGAGGATTCGAACCCCAAACCAAACTCTGTCTGTCTGTGGTTTTTAACCAACAAATCATCGTGTCCGTGAACCAAAAGGACAACGCTCACTTTTAGCCGGATGTTTTTGTGACAAAACTAAAGGATTCTGCTGTCTAGGACCGGGGTGGGGACACTCCAGCCCGCGGGCCACATCAACCTCTTCAATCTGGCCCTCCAAAATGAAATAAATTATCATGACAACCCTAATTATGGCCCCCAGCAGCAGTCTACTGACTGCAAGGACCATATTGTTTTTGCAACAACGAAAAAAAACTCAAAAAGAAACTAAAAGCCCTGAAAGGACCTGAAGGAAAAGGCCAAACAGACCCGACCCGTGTGTAGCAGAACACAAAGTACACACAAAGTACACACAAAGTACACACAAAGTACACACACACACACAAACACACCCCAACACACCCCAACACACACAAACACACACAAACACACCCCCACACACCCCAACACACACAAACACACACAAACACACAAAGCCCTAAAAACGTCCATGTTGTTTCTTCTTCTTTCTTTATGGCAGTTTGAGCCAAAATTTCCCCCCCGCCACATACTCGAAAAGTCCTGAAAATTTCCACACACCAAGGGAAGAGTGAAAATGAATTCTTGGCATAGTGCACGTGATGACATCACGGCGAGCGTTTCAGTAAAAAAATGAATTTCCTGAAAATTCATTATGGGGCCAAAAAAAATATTTCGAAATACGCAAATTAAGCCCAATGACATGTGTCGGGGATAAACTCGGGAACATTTCAAATTATTATGGGATGGCCACACAACCTACAGCTTGGCGGCCATATTGTGGTGAAATCTGAGAAATGGCCACTTTTCCACAAGTTTTTCCACAATATAGGAAAACGACATTTTCGTTGGTCTGATTTTCATGAAACTTCAGAATCGTGTCCATAGCTGGAGTCTACAGTAGCCCCAGAAGTTTCATTGACCTTTGACCTTGGGAAGATGCCGCCATTTTGAATTTATTTAAAAAAGCACTTTTACTGCGAGCTACAAAAAGAAATACTTCCTAGGGGGTTTTATCAATTGTTATGTAACAATCATCAATAGAATTTGAATGGCGTGCGCGTGGCGAGGTCAAAACCGCCACGGTCTTAGCTAGCTCACACATTTTTTATCCGATTCACGTAAAAAGGGTTATTTTCCCTGATCATTTCCATACTTTTTGGGTATCATCGATAAGCAACAGGAAAAAAAATGATGTCTTTAGAACTTTTGCATCTCAAATGGCGCCCGCGTGGCGAGCTCACAAATGTGGCGCACTCTTAGTACAGGCTCATATTTCAATGGATTAGTGTGAAAATGTCATATGTTGATCTCAGGATGAAGCTCTTACAAGTATAATTACTAGAGCTGTCAGGCGATTAAAATTTTTAATCGCGATTAATCGCATTGTCCAGAGTTAACTCGCGATTAATCCCAAATTTACATGTGGCCTTTTCTTAAGGAAAAAAATGTGTGGTTCGTGGAATTTAGTAGTTCTACATTAATTATGAAAACAAGAATGTCAAAATTAATAGTTTTCTTCAGAAATACTTGATTTTGTAACATTGTATTGAGATAAACTTCCTTAACAATAAAAGGCTGTAACATAAA
>NC_050535.1:674440-683271 GCF_002922805.2 Oryzias melastigma | reverse complement strand
AACGGCCACAGCCTGAACCTGAAGGAGCAGGAAGACGTTTGGACGTTTCTTCACATCCTGCCGATTCCTTTCTCTATCTCAGCGTTAGCTTGAAGATCTGCCCTGCACAGGTTAGGAGCAGCGGCGGACTCGTGCACCTGTCCCGCCTACTGTCACACTCTGGCACGGCGGCCGTGGGAAAAACTCACCGCCATGCTTTCATAATCTGCGTCAGCTGAGCAAAGAAATGCGGCGCCAGCTGATGCTCAGGCGCTAAATCTGAGTCCGTCAACGAGACAAATGTGCAGCTAGAGCACGAATCACAGAAGACTCAGAGAAATAACTGATCATTCTGGTCAGTGAGTGGATTTGTTCTGTTTTCTGTCGACGAGACGCTTTTCTCCTTCAGAATCTACTGGAATCATGTTAACGTTGAAACGTTACAGCAGGTTAAAGATTTCGTGTTTAAGCGTCAGCACTGATGCCTCAGGTGTTAAAGGGTTAAAAAAACATTTTTAAATGTTTTTTCTGTTTTAATATCCATCTTCAGCGTCTCGCTCGTCTTCAACTACAACTACAGCTTGATGGTTGAACTAAATGTAGTTTTTTTCCTTTACTCGTCAGATTTGATCTCAGTGTGAAAATAGAACAGAGGAACAGTGACACCTGAGCCGAGTAACGGCTGGAGGAGCGACTAGAAGTTTGGAACTCAGAAGTGAAGGTTATGGGATTCTGCTTCCACAGTAGATCGTAACTGTCCTGCTGCAGCGACAAGACTCAGAGGGACGTTGTGAAGCGGAGAACAGCCAGGCCACCAGAGGAAGGAGGATTGCTCTTGGCTCGGGTCGGAGCGACCCGGTCCAAACGCCCAGATGGACTCCAGCAGTGAGACGCTGAAGGAGTGGAGGTCAGCTGAGGACAGACGTTTCTGCTCCTGCAGCAGATCTGGACCGAAGGTTTTCCCTCCCTGGACGCTGATCTGTGAGCGCATTCACACCCGGCGGAGAGCGGCCTCTATCTGACGTGATAACTGAGGTGTCATCTCCACAGGATCCACTCACGTCTAGACAGACACACGAACACAACCGCAGAGCAGAAAAGGTGCAAAGTGGAAAACAAAGAGCCGCCCACAGAAACTCTCACATCGGTCTGCGTCGTCAAACTTTCACATTCACAGGAGCGTTCTCTCTCTCTCTGTCCGTCTGTCTCCTCAGGAAAACAAAAACGCCACAGCAGCCATAGCGACAGAGAGCAGGGGAAGACCTGGCCCCGGCCTGCAGCCCTCGCCGCCTCCTGATTGGCTGCAGCCGGCGGTGGGAGCTTTGTTGCTGTGTGGACGGCGAGGCAGACGGCGTGCTGTGAGCACAGAGCCGCCTCAGCACTTCTGTCACACTTCAGAGTGATGGTGGAGGGAAAGCTCTGCTGCAGCTTCTGATGGAGGATCGCTCTGACCTGTGGACTCCACGTCTTCTCAATGTCAACTCAAGGTCAATGTCACGAAACAGCTTCGGTGAGAGGCCCAAAAAAAGAAATTAACCAGAGAGATTAGGATTAATCCGTCATCCTCTTCACTTTGAGGTTGATGTGAAGCAGCTGGTTGGATTTGCAGAAATGACTCACCAGTTTGAAATGGTTAAATGAAGATAAATTCACTCTGAACAACCTTAGTCTGTGTTAGCGTCGGCACCATAAAACAATTACTTCAAATTCAGGCTGAGAATCAGTTACAAAATGTTACTAATTAATCACAAACCTAGAAGAGAAATAATCGGATTGTTTATATTTGCCATCTACTTATTATCTACAACATGAGATCGCACATAAACTGCATATTTACAACATTTATTTCTAATTATTGCTGTCATTCGATCACAAAAAATGAACTAATTAATCTGAAACTGGGAAAAAATCATCGCAATTAATCGCGATTATTATTTTGTTGCAATATTATTATTATTATTTGTAAATAATCACACCATGAATTCCCACACAAAACTGCATATTTAGAACACTTATTTTTTATTAATGCTGCCAATAAATTCAAACTTTTAACTAATTAACCGGGTGACAGCAGTAACAGTTTGAGATGGTGAAAAACAGACGAGTATCAAAGAATGAATCGAGCAGCTGAAGATATAAACAAGATTCTGTTGGTTAAAACGTATCAAATCAATTCAAAAGTTAATAATCGATTTCTGGTAAACTGCTGTTTTTTCTTACTCTCTTTTTCTTTTTAAATAAATGTGATCCAAACAAAAAGATCATTGGCTAACTTCTTCTAAATCAATACCTGAATACATTTCTCAGTTAAATGCCATTTATTATTATTTATAGCTTTAAATCCCTTATGAATAAGATTTAATAAATGTAATAAATATCTAGATTTGAGTGTTTCTGGTAGAAGAATATGACTGTATGGTTAGTTTCTGTATCGATTCAGTGAGAGGGGAAGACGCAGGTCTAGAGCGATGATGCTGAGAGCTGGAAGGATTTCATTCAACCATAAATAAGTTTCCTTAAATGAGCTGGAAGGCGTTAAATCAACACCAACGAGCATCTCACTCACTCCGGTCTGTTTAATAAATCCTGAGGGCTTCATCATTCGGCGCCTGCAGCCTCTGAAGGTAATCCACAGGTGAGCAGCAGCTGCTTCACCGTCTGAAAGGTCCAGAATCGCTCCAACACCTCTGTGTGTCAGCATCATCATCAGGACTTCAGGTTATCCTGGATCATCTCTTAGACCGGACAGACAGACGCTGCTTCTATGATTGATTCGAGTAAGACGGATTTCACTGACGTAACGTTCTTCTGCAGACAGCTGCTCGTCCTTCATCTGTTTACTGAACTCAAACATCTGTATTGATGTCATTTCAGGAGTTAGTCTGATTTTCTTCTCGATCTCTGCTCATCAGCTGGTCCAACAGGTGAGACAGACACCTGCTCTAGTTTAGAAAGATCCTCGTTCATCTTCCTCTGGTTCTTCTGGTGTTGGATTTGATCGTCTCCGTTTGGGTTTCTTGGTTTGTGTTAAGGCATGACGCCTCGTTTTCAGGTCATTTTCAGGTTTGGTTTCACCACATTCACACCTGGTTTTGGTTTCGGTCGTTGCAGCTCCTTGAAGTCTTCAAGTTCATTTCAGAGCTCTTTGTCTTATTTTGAAAGAGTTTTACTTCCTGCTGACTTAAACCTCAGAGTGAATTTTCCGTGTCTAGTTTTTTATCAGCCTGTTAGTGGTCACAGTTGAGCGTTTTTATGCAGCAAACTTCCTCCGCAAACACTGAAGTGAATCTGGTTTAGAAGATGATGTCTTTGGGTCACAACTTTCAGAGGCTTCTTGCACATCTACACACATTTATCAGTATTTCTGGGATGAATTTCTTCTGTTTCTTATTTTTGTCATCAAACGTTGAGACTTCACAGCTGCATTTTCACTGAGACCTTTGAGCCACATCAGGTTGTTTTCTGGAATGATCCACCAATCAAAGCGAAGACAGAGAAGGTCTTCACTTGCAGATGAACTCTGGTGTGATTCACCTCAGTGTGAATGCAGACAGACCAAAGGAGGAGGACGTTTGAGGAGGACGTTTGAGGAGGACGTTTGAGGAGGACGTTTGAGGAGGACGCTTGAGGAGGACGTTTGAGGAGGACATTGGAGGAGGACGTTTGAGGAGGACGTTTGAGGAGGAAGTTTGAGGAGGACATTGGAGGAGGAAGTTTGAGGAGGACATTGGAGGAGGACGTTTGAGGAGGACATTGGAGGAGGACATTGGAGGAGGACGTTTGTCGCATAAAAAAGCTCAACTGTGACCACAAACAGGCTGATAAAAAACTAGACACGGAAAATTCACTCTGAGGTTTAAAGAGAACCAAAGTCAGCAGGAAGCAGGAAGCAAAACTCTTTCAAAATAAGACAAAGAGCTCTGAAATAAACTTAAAGCTGCAAAACCAAAACCAGGTGTGAATGTGGTGAAAATGACCTGAAGAAGAGGCGTCTGGATTCCCGCCCTCATCCATAACCACTAAAGAACTATGTAGAGCAGGACTGTCTACTGCTCTGGATCTTAGAAGCAATTCAAACGCGGGACTCACTACTTCTTTTGTAAACGATGGATATGATGTCACCGATTTAAGAAAGTAAAAATCAAATCAATACGAACATTTCACAACGTTTATTTGTGTTCCGATGGAGAAAATGTGGATGGTTTGTTTAAAAATTACATTTAATTGGGTTTTTTATTGCAAAAATAGTTTGACTGCAATGCATTGTGGTCTGTAGTCTGATGCATGCTAGTTTTTGGCAAAGACTTCTGGGAAATTTCTGTTGCACTTGAATTTGGACCGCACTATAAGATGTGAGTAGGGAAGGAATTCAGACAGAATTCATGTGGAGGAGAATCGACTTTCCTCCAAGCTGTTGTCTTATTTTGAAAGAGTTTTACTTCCTGCTTCCTGCTGACTTTGGTTCTCTTAAACCACAGAGTGAGTTTTCAGTGTCTGGAGTTTTTTATCAGCCTGTTTGTGGTCAAAGTTTAGCTTTTTTTAAGCAGCAAGCTTCCTCCACAAACACAGAAGTGAATCTAGAATGATGTTGTTGGGTTGGGGGTCGGTCCACAAGTGTGGGCGGAGTTAAGCCGCTAGAAAAGATCTTAAAGATCACATCCAGATAACTGAGCAGCACCAGCTCATTTCTGGATAGGAAAGCTTTATAAATCCATAAACTGAGTTGATTTATGATATTTTTCTTCTAGATTTGTTTCCGTGTTTTCCCTCATCCATCAGGCGTCCATCAGGACCCCCCCGGTGTTATCAGTCCCTCCCAGCCCGTCTCCACATCAGAGTTCAGGTGGAGGATCTGCAGAAGCGGAGCTGCTCTCACAGCCCGAGGTGTGGAAAGACGAGCTGAAGGCGTTCTGACTGTGTTTCCTCTGAAGGAAGAGCAGCACAATGACTGCTGCCGCTCTGCTGCTCCCAGACCTCCAGCAGACGGAGGAGAAGACTTCCTACGACCGTCTGACTCTGTGGAGACCGCAGAGCCGCTGCTGAAAG
Source organism: Oryzias melastigma (assembly GCF_002922805.2). Classification (NCBI taxonomy): domain Eukaryota; kingdom Metazoa; phylum Chordata; class Actinopteri; order Beloniformes; family Adrianichthyidae; genus Oryzias; species Oryzias melastigma. Next base: position 678,246 of record NC_050535.1, on the reverse strand, counting down.
CTCCAACATTCATCTTTGGTTCTGAAGCTTCACTAGTCCAGAGTCATTCAAACTTTTACGGAACGTTCTGAAGAGTTTTTCTGGTTTCATGTTTGTAAATGTGGAATATTAAAATACATTTCTATACTGCAGCATCTCGGACAGAAATATCAGCTGTAAAGATGTTTGTCCTGCAGCGTTTGTGTTGTGCAGATGGTCGTCTGCTGCTGAAAACGGCAGAAATCTTACTGAGATGAACTCTAAAACAAGAGTATAGATGATTTTAATGGGAAGATAATTCTTCTAACTTAGTAGATTTAAGGGTTTTGGTTCTTAATCATCTCAATAAGATATTAAGGTTTGTCACTGAGATTTTATTACCGATTATGAGTAAAAACACACTTGAAACTAGAACCTTAATAGTTACAACAGTAACATGATCTCGTATCTCGTATGGTCAAGATCAACTGAAGAGTTTTGTCTCAATTCAAGAATGTCAAGTCAATGATCATCCACAGTTTACTTTCCTTTCAAAGAACAGAAAAGTACTTTTGTTTTTAGTGTATTCGGTTGGTTTCAAGAAACAGATCCTAGAGGTTAGTATAATTCCAGATAACATTACTAGCAAAATCTTAATTTAAGAATCATTTTGAGAACATTAATCTTAGAAATTAGATTGATATTAGTCAAAATTAGATTGATATTAGTAAAAATATACTCATTTGAAGACACTTGAGGCTCCTGTGAGGCTGAATATTAATGGACTTAGTTTATAAAATGTGATGATTTTACAGGTAAACACAGAAACATTTACCTGAAACAATCAGAGATTCTTCCATCAAGCTCCTCTTCAGCTGCTGTCATTTTGAGAGTCGTCACCTTAAGGTGGAAACATTCAACACAACTCAAAAGACTGAATGGATTCTAGGAGGTTCTATCCACCTGCAGAGGGGCGGAGCAGGAGGTCACACCTGAAGGTCACGACCTCAGAAGATGTTTGGACCTCAGATTCATCTGTGAGGATTTTACAAAACAGTTTTCTGATTATCCTCTGAATTAAATCTAAATCCTTCTTTTCTGTTTCCTCCAAAGGTTCCTAAACGAAAATAAGTAAATCTAAAACTGAGATTGTATCCTTTTAGTTTACTTTTTAGGCCTTGTATGGCGTGCAGACGCTACCCGACCTTTCATTGCCTTAACTCCGCCCCTTCTGGCTCTGCAACTCTTATCAAACCGGAAAATTCATAAAAAACAATTCAAAATGGCGGTTTTCTGTTGGTTTTAGCTCCATAGCAACCATTTCTTAATTGGATCGCCTGGCAATGACGAATCGATCGGTGTTCGTTTTAGAAGAATCTGGAAAAGGAGACGTTTGGATTTCCATAGCAACACAGGTTTTTGCTAGCCACGCCCACATTCTTAATGTAGTTTAATCATATTTCATGATTTGTTCCGTGAATCAGGTTGATCCAGGGATTCCTTTTGACGGAGGACAGATTCAAATCTCTGGGAGGAGCTTTGATTTGTAGCTGCTACTAAAGATGTTTGTTTTAATCAAGTCGTGGAGGTCAAAGGTCAACAGACCTTCAGTGGTGGTTGAAGACTTAACCTGGTGGGGGTGTGTGTGAATTCATGAGGATCGCTCAAACTAAAGTCGTCTTGTCCCGCATTGAGAAAGAATGAGAACACTTATAAATTTAACACCTGCAACCTGCGTCTTCTTCTGAAAACTCAAAGCAGCAGATGCTCAATGCAGTACCGCCACCTAGTGGTCAAAGGAAGAAAATGGAACGCTCCTCAAAGACTTTTAATTCAGTAGATCTGTAATTCCTTTGAAGAAATGACGTCTGATTCCACAGCTGATCACTCTTTTACTATTAAAGGTCATTTTTCTCACCAAAGGTCATGAAATCTGTTACAGCGCCACCTGTTGGCCCATAATGTTTCAGCTACTTGAGGTCATTCATCACCTCCATTAGAACTTTAGTTTATTTTGTGTTGAGTCATCTCCACCTTCAACTGTTCCATTGAAACAACAACAGAACATATCCAGAATCTTAAATATTCACGAAAACAAACCAAAAATAAAATTAGAGGAGATTAAAGTTGTAAAGGATTCTAACAAACAAATCGAGTACATTTTCTTTTTGCTTCTTTTTGTTCTCCACGAGGTTCCAGGATCTTGAATAATATTTAAAATCTTAACCTGTTTATGTCTATGATATCTTCCTTTAACAGACACACCTGTTGGTCCGTTCAGGTGATCTGTGTGTGAAACAGTTTGAGTTAAGTCACTCTCTGAGCTTCACAGTGATTGGTCGTTCTCAGAAGAGCGGCTGGTCACATGCTCCTCCCACCTCCAGGTTCAGGTGTGTCCGAGTCTCCTGGATGTGTCTGCAGAGGAGGCGGAGCTTCAGGTCTGGGGGTCTTTATCCTGATGGATTTGTCTGCTCTGGTTCTCACCTGAACGGGATGTTTTCTGGAGTTGAGTCTCCTGGGAGAACAGGGGACAGGAGGAGGTTCGGTTCCTGAAAGGCTTTTCTGTGGAGGAAAACCTGCTTCTAATATAGATCAATCAAAGGATAATCAGTCATGAAATTGATTGGAAATTATACATACTTATACTTATACTCTGAATCATAAAAAAACACAATGAAACTATTAAATAACTAGAAAACTTGAATACCTGTGATGATGCTAAAAAAAAGCTTTTTGCTGAAAATGGTGACACTATTTACTTTAACTGCTGCAGGAATTTTCTGAAAATGGAAAAACTATTTGAAAAATGTTAAATTTGCTAAAAGACTGTAAATTTCATAAAAGAACTGTGAAAGAGCGCTGAAGTTGACCTGAAGAAATTCTAGTAACATTTCTTAAAAATCCCTGATCCATGCCAATTTAGCAAAACTATTTAGTGTTTCTTAAAGCTAAACTCCAAATTAGCCCAAAAATTCCTCAGTAAACTAAATTAGTTAAAAGTGTTACCTTGTTGCTAAAATAAAAGTTAAACTCTAAATTAGCCTTAAAAAAAACAGTAAATAGCAAAGCAGCCAAAAAAAGCTAGCTCGTTGCTTAAATACTAGCTAACACCAAATATAGCCTAAAATTCCTCAGTAAACTAAATTTGTCAAACACTTTAGCATGTTGCTTAAATAAAAGCTAAAGTCTAAATTAGCCTAATAAAACTTGTAAATTACAAACTAGCCAAAAACGTTGTTAGCATGTTGCTCAAATATTAGGTAAACTCGTTTTTTTTAAATAATTACTATAAACGATGAAAACATAGAATATATTTAAAGGTTTGTTGCTAACCTACTTAACATTTTGAATGCTTATTGAGCAATCACACAATTAATCTGTCAGGAGGCGTGGCCTCTGATCCGGGACCAGGAACCGCTCTCTGACCCGTCTTTGAGGAGGTCTTGGTTCCAATCGGACTGAGCTCCAGTTCACTCTGAGTTTCCTTAGTCTGAATAGACTCCGCACTCAGAGTGGAACAACTGGACCAACCAGGCCACCGTAGCAGTGCATTATGGGATGTAAACAGAGTAAACATTAGTGTTCAAGCTGTGAGTGATTCAAATACAAACCCGACATCCGCAGCGTGTCTGAGTGGACGTCTGCTGCAGCAGGAAACTCGTCCACGTGGGTTCGAGGATGTGATTACAGCTCCAAGATACGACAGATGAGCGTGAAGACAAAAAGGACAAAAGAGGAAAGTTTATATCTCACATGTTAGCTTAGCTTTATGGGACATTCCCTCAGAGGCCACGCCCACCTCCACTTTGGTGGAGGAAGCAGAAGTCCAAACATCTGAAAATGTTTTC
>NC_050535.1:669883-674425 GCF_002922805.2 Oryzias melastigma | reverse complement strand
AAAAAAAAAAAAAAAAAGGGAAAGTTGCAGAAACTGTGAATTTACCTTAAAGTCCCAAGAAACGACGAGGAAAGTTTTTCTGAAAACGCTCTAAACTTTAATGCTCCGTTTCTGGCACAGATTTCATGGATTTACTGGATTATATAAATTCAATCTCTTATTTTTATGCAATTTGTTTTTAAAGTTTGGACCTTTTAATTGTTTTACTGTTTAAAAATGAAACATTATCTTATAATTCATCAAAGAATTTCCCCAAATGTGACATCATCTGATATATGATTTCAATCTTTCACAGTTAAAACATTTTCTTTACCAGATTGCCTCTAAATTGATCTGTTTTGCTGAAACTGTGAACGGGTCAGTTGCTTAGCCCCGCCTCCTTCTGTCACACTAGATGTATTAAGATTTCTGATCCATGCGAAGCAGATAATCACGTGAAGGAGATGTTTGGATTTCTGATCGCACCTCAAACTGTGAAGCGGTTCGTCTATGTTCACTTAAACCCTTGAGTTTCTGTTTTGAGTCCATCAGGATCTGAACCGCTTCCTGGACCGCGTTTTTCTGCAGCATCAGGACCGTCTGTGGATGGAGGGATGCTGCTCTGGTGGTGAATACTGGCTGCACCCTTCAGGATAAACTGCCCTATGACTCTGAAAGTCTTCCTGTTTTTGTGGTTCTGCAGTGAAACGTGTTTCCAGTTGTGTTGAGATGAATTACAGAGACTGACCTGTAAACCTTCACCGTTCTGTGACCACACTGAGCCGTTTGTGAGCTGGACCTCCTCGTCTGAGGAGAACAGACTTTGTGGACTCTGTCATCCGTCCTCCTCAGGCTTCATCCTTTTGACTCCTCTGTCTTCACAGTCTGGAGGCGAAGAGGTCTGCTTTGACCTTCTTTCTGAGACAGGAAGAGGTTTGTAGAAGTAGATGCAGAATAAGCAGAATCTTATCAGCTGATGCTCGACCCGGCTCCAGCGTTTCACAGAAAAGGGAAGCGGAATGACCGCAGGCCTCTGAGGGTGCGTCTGGGGAAACCAGAGGAGCTGATTTGTGGTCACAGATCTTCTCAGAAGCGTCTCTCACGTTCCTCTCTGAACATCAGAGGGTCTGTGTGTGAAATTCAACAGAAATCCGACCTTTGTGGAATAAATGTTCAATGTGGCTTTGGTTTCAGATCCTCCTGTCTGATCTTTCTAAGAATGAACCAGAACACAGACGTGGAATCTAAGGCTGCAGAACAACAAAAAGATGTCACTACCGCACCGTTGTAGCTCGGGACGTCCCGACTCTCCCACGATCCAGTCATCCAATGATGGAGCCAACAGTGAGAGCGCCGTTCTCCAGGTTTCAGCAGAGGTCATTGGCTCAGTTTTCTTTGAAAACAGGCTCCTCCTCTTCACGCCTCCTGCTTCATGAATGAAGACTAAACAGGGTGTGTCAAAGTCGAGACCCGGGGGCCGGATCCGGCCCTCCAGGTGATTCTATCCGGCCCTCCAGATCATTTTATTTTCTGGTTATTTATTACGCGATGTTATCTTATGCTCATTTGTAACTTGAATAATTTTGACTAAATATATTTTTATGGAGAATAAAATATTGAAAGTTATTTAAGGTTTAAGTTGATTTATTCTGGATTAATATTCCGGCCTTTTTATTATTCATAATTATGTTACAAAGTTACAGTTTTAAAGTTTTAAAAGTTGGCATTCTTGTAGCTTTTTGGATTATGTTGTCATTTATTAAAAGTTTTTAGGCTGTTTTGAACTTCCATCCATCCATTTTCTTGACCGCTTCTTCCCTTTCGGGGTCGCGGGGTGCCGGAGCCTATCCCGGTTGCTGAAGGGCGAAGGCGGGGTACACCCTGGACAGGTCTCCAGTCTGTCTCAGGGCCTCAATCACACACATTCACTCTCACATTCACACCTAGGGGCAATTTAGAGTCACCAATGAACCTATGAAGCATGTTTTTGGACAGTGGGAGGAAGCCGGAGTCCCCGGTGAAAACCCACGCATGCACGGGGAGAACATGCAAACTCCACACAGAAAGGTCCCAGCCGGGATTCGAACCGGGGCCTTCTCGCTGTGAGGCAAGGGCGCTAACCACTGTGCCACCGCGCAGCCCTCTGTTATTTTTAGTTATTTTTTTTGTTTTTTATGTTATTCTGAAGTTTAGCTATTTTTCAGCTACACTCTAGCTGTTTTGGCTAACCTAAGTTTTTTAGGTTTTTTTAGGTCAATTTAGCATTTAGCTTATAGCTGGCTATCAGCTTCAGCTTTTTCAGCTCTCAGCTTCAGCATTTTCAGCTATCAGCTTCAGCTTTTTCAGCTCTCAGCTTCAGCGTTTTCAGCTATCAGCTTCAGGGTTTTCAGTTCTCAGCTTTAGCGTTTTCAGTTATCAGCTTCAGGGTTTTCAGCTATCAGCTTTAGCGTTTTCAGTTATCAGCTTCAGGGTTTTCAGCTATCAGCTTTAGCGTTTTCAGCTATCAGCTTTAGCGTTTTCAGCTATCAGCTTCAGTGTTTTCAGCTATCAGCTCAGCGTTTTCAGTTATCAGCTTCAGTGTTTTTAGCTATCAATTTCAGCATCTTCAATGACCAAATTCAGCTTTTAGCATTCACACTAGCATTATCACAGGTAATGCTGTATATCTAGTTAATCTTTATGTTCAAATGTTTCGGTTTTATAGTTTAAAAATGTAGTTTTAGAGTTCAATAAATGTTTATCTTGACCTCAGGTGTGTTTTGGATTTTGGCCCCTTGTGTGATTGAGTTTGACACCTCTGCCGTACAGGCTGTGATGATAAACGACCAACGAGGCCGTTAGGCTGCAGTGAAAATAAAGCATCGCTGCATGAAGGACAAATGCGTCTCATCGCTGAGGCTTTCAAGCAGGTTTTGGTCCAAAAACATCACATAAAAAATTGAGTTTATTACCTGAAAATCCAAAACTGGTTTTAAATCCAGCTTCAGTCTGTATAGACAGTTTGCAGAGACGATTCCTGGATAATTGGAGCATCAGCTCTAAAGGAAAGTGTAAACACGGCAGACAGCAGACGGCGGCGCTGAAAGTGTGGCAGACATCGGTCTAGACAGCAGACCAGATCCTTCCCGTCATTGTTGGTTGGCACTGACAGGCCTGAAAAACAGGAAATTATTGCTTTGTGAAAACATGCTGCTATGGACAGAAAAAAAGTCATGAGGCCGGAATGAACCTGAAGAGACGGTTTAATGTTTACTCTGCTTATATATTAACAATCATCATAAAAATCATTAACAAACAACAAACATGTTCTTTTTATTATAAGGCAAAGGATGCTGGGAATTCAGGTTAACATTGGTGCCAAATGTTAATTCTAAAGCAGCCTTCTCATATTTAAAGTGTGGACTGAGGAGGAAATGTTATGGTCAACGGCGCCACCATGTGGACACGTTATTTATTGCGTCATCTCTTTTTTATTTTATTCATTAGAAAGGAAAGACTTTAATTTAATGAATTTGCAGCTTTTGTGTTTACGTCTTTAAGCAACATAATAAGTAAATGTTTTTTTAACAAATGCATAAGCTCAGGCTTTGATAGTAGTTTTATTTTGTAAAAACTCAGATGATGGAGCACAGATAAGCTAAAATCTGTATTTAATAAAAGATGACAAAAAAGGAGTACAAGACAAACTCTCGAGGTCTTTTGGTGATTAATGGCAGGGAGCTTAAGGTAAAGAAAAGTAGTTTACCCATGAAAAATGTCCTATATTTACATATGACACCGATGTTTTTGTTTTTTATGCACAACCCAAAAAACTTGTTAGATGTGATCCAAACCAACTCTACAAAGCTGAAATCATAGTTTAATAGAAACAAGTTATCAATAAATCTAGATTAAACAAAAAGGTGAATTGATGATTAAGGACACACAGATAAAAAGGAATAAAAAGAATCAATTCATACGGTTTGGAATTGGACACAAAAGCCCAGATTAAAAATGTTGATAAAACTTCTCAAGGAGTTTAGGGTTAAATGTTTTCTCACTTACAATATTATGTACTGTATATACTGTGTGCTTGTACTCTCCTACTTCAGCTATAGCATGGTTTGGGGAAACACCTACAAAATCACCTTACTGCCACAAAAACAACCATAAGAATGACTCAGAAATTCATGAGCACACCTGTTGTCTTGGTTCATAGACGCTTTTTAAAATTATTTTGTGTTTATATGAATTATTATCTATTTTAAGTTGTAAAATGTGTGCATAAAACTTAGCAAGATTGGGAATTAATTAATTTTTTTAGCCACACCTTTTTATTATTTTAGGTTTGTTTTTTATGTCTAACTATTTTTTTTATGTTTGAAAATAAAATCAGTATCAAATCAAATTTTTGTAAAGTTTATGAGCAAAATAGAAACATTGGAGTAAACTCTGTATTGTTTGATTTATTTAAAATATAAGTCGCCTTTAGTAAAAAAAATCCATCCATCCATCCATCTTCCTCCGCTTCATCCGGGACCGGGTCGCGGGGGCAGTAGTCTAAGCAAAGATGCCCAGACTTCC
>NC_050535.1:668016-669862 GCF_002922805.2 Oryzias melastigma | reverse complement strand
GCAAAAGCCCCCGACAGCATAGCTCCTGAGATCACTCAAGCACTCAAACCCCTCTACCACGTTAAGGTGGCGGTTCAAAGAGGGGTAAAAAAAATAAAAAAAAAAGTACGATTATTTGTGGGGTTCTTTTTATGAAGTATAAGGAATACTATAGACCATGTTCATAGTGTAGGAAGTATACTAAGTGAATATGTTAAATTTACAATATATGGAAAGCAAACTTATTTTGTAGTATACTTTGAGTATTTTTGCTAAAGGAGAGCTTGATGGTTCAGTGCTGAGGAAATGTTTCATATGTCAAAATACTAAAAAAAAAATCCAAAATATTAATTATAAATAGTTGAGTCGTTTTAATGTTTCTGAGAGTAAAACAAGCTTATGAGAATTGTTTTAGCAGCTCATAGGTTCTAGGCACATTTGTGGAGACAATGATCTAGAAAGCTATTTTTAGTCTGGTAGTAAAATCCTAAAATATTGAAATATTTACTTTAAATGTGTTTATGTTAAAAGAAATAACTGTACACCTTAAAAATCTATTTATTTTTGAGAATTTTGATCCGTAAGTTTTTTCGTTCCTTCTCGGCTTCCTTCGACCGTCGCATTGTCTGACGTCATTACGCAGCGTCATTTCTTAGAGGTCTTAAGTTATTTTTTTCCACTAATTTATCCTCCTGGAAACACATACAGACATGGAGATTGGGGCTGAAATCAGCAAGAAGATCAGAGTGCGTGAGATTCCCGCCACATTTCGAGCTTTTAATTCAGTTTTTGTGAAGAGAAACTGTATTTAATTGTCAGTTAGCATGCTAGCTTAGCACATGAATCTGACCGAAAAATGATCGTTGAGGCCGAGTTACTGTTGACGCTTAAAGACGTGTTTAGCGGAGATGTTATCACGCTAACCTTAAACAATGAATGATTCACTTTGATGCTGCACTTTTGTGGATTTCCGTGTTTCTTTTTTGTATCACGCTGTCATGTTAGCTAACATGCTAACCAGACTGTCTGTCCATCGACACAAATAACACATTATTTTTCCTTTATGCTAATAAAGGCTGCTATCAAAGGCAAACTCCAAGAGCTCGGTGCTTACATAGGTCAGTGAACACACCTCATGTATTAACTTTGAAGATTGACGTTTTAGTTCGATTTAGTTACATATCTTTTCCCGTGTTCGTCTGCAGATGAGGAGCTGCCTGACTATATTATGGTGATGGTGGCAAACAAGAAGACCCCCCAGCAGATGACGGATGATTTGTCGTTATTTCTGGGGAACAACACTGTCAAGTTCACAGCCTGGTATGTTCAAAATCCACAATCCACCAGCTTCAGACTTCATTTCCCAGAATGCACATTTACAGGATCTGAAAGATCCTTCAGCATCAAACGAGCCATTCGGGTCGATTTCTCACAGGAAACAACCCAGTTGGAGCCACGAAGTCTAACTTCACGTATTAGAAAAATAGGACGCAGATTTGTATTTATGTTAATGTTATAATGATAAATGGAGAAGAACTATTGTTTTTTGCATAAACACAAATGTAAAAAGAAAATAGCCTTTTAATAACTTTAGTCAGAGGTTTATAACTTCCTTTCAAAATAAAAGACACCTTATGTCACAAAGGGTCAATTAAACTGTTGATTTAACTGTTGTGGTGCATCTCAGTCAGGAATTTGTAAATTGATGTCAACCAAATTAAATCAGAGCCTAATCGTATTTTTCAAATCATAAGATGCACCTAAAATCTTTTATTTGTTCAAAAATAGAAACCGTGCATCTAAATTCTGGCTGTGCTCACTGACCTCAAATTGGTTTTCTGTGGTAAACAGCACTAAACAAATCTGT
>NC_050535.1:646094-666956 GCF_002922805.2 Oryzias melastigma | reverse complement strand
GAATTCATTTATGAATATTCTAAATTTTGTGGGATCTTCATATTCTTACATTTGTTTATGTCACATTTAACCAAACAAAGGATTATATTCAAGCAGATTCCTTCTAATTTATGTTCTTATTTGATGGTGTTTAAAGAAAATGTTGGTAGTTGTGGGAAAATGTTTCTCAGCCAGTTATGTAACTTCAGAAAATGTTTGTGTTTGGGGACAAAAGTAAAATAAATCTTGTGTGTTTTCATTTTCCCTTTCAGAGAATATATACATTATCATTTATATTAAAGTGTAATCTTCTGTTGACAGATAAACATCATTTAGTATTTAAAATGAGTTTCTTTAAATTTAGGAAAAATTAAGAATTTTAGATAAAAAGTTATGAATTTATTTACTATATCTTTATGAAAAATGTTATTTTTATCATGTTTTCCAGTAAAAATATATTTTGTTTAATCATCACACTGTGTGTGAATTGAGCTCGTCTGTTTTCTGTCACTTATCTGGGATTGAGCAGCACAGATCTAACTGAAGGTTTAGTTTTATCTTCACCCCAAAGCTCAGATCTCTGCAGATGCAGCAGCGATCTGAACCCAGCGGATACTTTAGAGAGCTGGAGGTCATGATCTGATGAAACCAGAAGGATCTCGTCTTCTGAAAACCATTCTGAAGATAACATTCTAAAAGTTATGAACGAACGGTGATGTTTCCAGAGCCAGCAGCCATAAGGCAGCTGCAGTCGGATTCCGTCCTGCTGGCGCCGAAGGTCCAGGCGTCCGCGGGGGAAAACGGGCGGGCCGAGGAGCTGAAGGTTCTGGCCGTGTCCAGCTCACGCTCCGACAGAACCGAAGCCCGAGTGTCCAGTTCTGCTCACGACGGCAGCAGGTTCGGATCTCCTTCCTGCTTCGGCTTTGCGTCACTTTGCAGACATGATGGTTTTTGTTTACGTCGTTAGGAAAGGGCTTCTAGAAAAGGGTTCCTCTCGATTCGCCATGAAGCCCCTCCTGGAGCCCCTCCCCTCAGAGGCCGTCATCGACATCAAACCGGAGATGGACGACGACCTGATCGGCGAGGAGCTGCTGGAAACGGGAGCCCACCACGCTCGCAGACGCAGCGGCGCCAGCAGACCCACCGCGGAGATCTACAGACCGGGTCAGAGCCGGCTAACCCACCCGTCCGAGGACGCGTACCGCCCCTCAGAAGGCTCCTCCCACATCCGGCAGCAGGACTACAGGAGCAGCAGGTCCTCCAGGAGCAGCAAGGTGCTGGGGGTTGGTTCAGCGTGGACATGGGGGTGTGGCTTGTCCTGAAACGCGTCTGTTCTCCAGCAGGAAGAACTCTCCCGGAAGCGGAAGGCCCCCGTCGCCAGTTCTGTTGTGCGGGTGAACCGGGCCTCTGATGAAGACAGCGATGACGGCGAGGAGGACGACGACGCCGGCTACAGCAGCAGAGGCCTGTCCAGCAGGGTCGCCGTTCCCTCCAAACCTGAGCGCAAGTCAGTGCGGCGTCCGGACCCGGCGCTTTTCCCGACATGTTTTCCCTCAGACTGAACCGCCTCTCCTCCCGCCGCAGACCCACCCTCCCCCCCGCCAAACAGGCCAACAGGAACCTGATCCTGAAGGCCATCTCTGAGGCGCAGGACTCCATCACCAAAACCACCGCTTACCCTGCCAGTACGTCCGCCGCTCAACGCCACCTCCAGGTTCACCCGCCGCTCTCTCACGACACTGCCCCCCCCACAGTGCCGCAGAGGCAGACGGTTCCCGTGGCGCCGCGCGCTCGCCTGGCCAGCAACGAGGAGATGAGCGCCGCCATCCAGCTGGTCCAGGAGCACCTGCACAGCCTGGCCCCCCCGGCGCCGGATGGCGGCCCCTCCAGGAACACAGGTTTGTAAATTCAGCAGGACGGGAATCGCCGTCGATGATCCGGTCTGACGTTGTGATGTCTCCAGTCAGGTCGTTGGCCTCGCGCCTGCAGCTGGAGAGCAGCGACGACGGCGAGCAGAAGAAGCGTGAGTCTCTGAACCGTCTGAAGCCGTCTGGAAGCGTTTGGGTTGAGACGTTTCTCTCTGTGTAGACGTGGAGGTCGCGGCCGGCGCCGAACCAAAAAGCTTCGACACACGCTCCTTCATCATGAGCCGGCCCCTGCTGGAGCAGACCGCCGCCAGGAGCCCGCTGCAGGCCACGCCCTCGTTACCCCGCACGGTCCAGGCCAGGTACTGACAGAACCGGGCCGCTTCAGCAGAACACATTCAATAAAACTGAGCAGAAATGTCCTAAAACGTTCAAACGAAACGTTAATACATGAAAGTTTTAATATTTGGATTTCTGGACGAAGATCCAAATGTTAAAATGAACTTTTCACTGAAAACTTTAAACATTAGATATTCTCTTTTTTCTTAGTTCTAGCAAAGAAATCCGACTTATTTAGGATTTAAACTCGATTTAAAAAAAACAAACTAATTAATTGGAAATCTGGAAAAATTAATCGCGATTAAACGTCTTTTGGTTTTTTTGTTTCACTATTTGTCAGCCACTTATTATCTGCAAATAATCTTAATATGAAATCACACACAAAAATGGAAACTTTAGAACGTTTATTTTTAACCCTTTAAGGGTCTAAAACTTTTCTGTATTTTGTATTTCAAAGACGACTTTCTTCCTTATTTGGTATCATTTTAATCAGAACCTCCTCTCCTATGTGACACTACTTTTATTTCGTTGTTTTTCATGTTATATTCTCACTCTAGACATAAATCATGCAAAAATTCTTTTTCTGTGGAAACCCCAAAATGTTGTTTAATTTCATAAAAACAACAAGAATAAATTAGTCAACAAACTACTCAACATGTTTTTGAATGAAAATACAAAAACATCCAGACTGAAGTCACTCCAAGCAGCCCAGAAGAATAAGAATTTCTCTCTGCTGTTTTTTTAAACATTTTTCCTGGAATTCAGTTTTTTTTTTTTCTCTCAAATTTTCTTTAATCTGTTTGTGAAAATTAGTAAAACAATTTTCTTTGGGAGAAGTTTGATCCAGTTCTGCTGGAATCTACACAGGTGGGGGCGTGTCTTTCCTTTCTGAGCTGCTCATTTTCCCTGGCGTCAGTGGGCGGGGCTTTCACAAATGATGTGTTGATGCTTGTTGTGTAAAATTCACGTCATCCCAATCTTAAAATAAAAGAATGATCCGTTTCCTCTTTGGATTTGGAATAGCGGACAGCTCTGTCAGGCTCCGCCCTCCATAGCGGTTCCTCGTTTTATCTTAAGCTCCGATCATTTCCTTAAACCGCTCAGATCTCTGAAGTTTCCGTCTCTCCAACAGAGAGGGCGCCGACTCGGCGAGCCCCAAGTTCATCGTGACGTTGGACGGCGTCCCGAGTCCGCTGGGGAACCTCACAGACGGAGACTCCGAACTGGACGACGTCAGACCGCCCAGCAGGGTGGCGGAGGCGGCGGGACTCCGGGGGCCTAAAGTCAGCGTCCTGGACAGGCTACAGGGCGTGATCGCCGCGTCAGCAGGTGTGTCCCGCCCCCGTCACGCCATGACGCCTCATGGCGGCGGACTTAAACGTTTGTTTGTGACAGACGAGGAGGCGGAGGAGGACGCCGTCCCCGTGAAGAGGCAGAAGGTCTTGGAGCGCTGCAAGTTCTGGCCCGTGTGCAAAAGCGGCGACGAGTGTCTGTACCACCACCCCACCGCACAGTGCAAGTGAGGCTCCGCCCCCGAACGCTCCTGGAGCGCCGTGGCGTCAGGAACTCACCCGTCTCTCTGTTTTCAAGGACGTTTCCCAACTGCAAGTTCGGAGACAAATGTCTGTTCGTCCACCCCAGCTGTAAGTACGACGCCCGCTGCACCAAAGCCGACTGCCCCTTCACCCACGTGAGCCGCAGGGGCGCCACCGCCGCCCCGCCCAGACCCGGTACGCCCCCTCCCCTCTCGGAGAATCTCCTGTGTTTTTCATGCCGTTCTGATCCGTCCGTCTGCGTTTTCAGCTGCGCAGCCGCTGCAGACCTCCAGCGTCTGCCGCTTCTTCCCAGAATGCAAGAAGATGGACTGTCCGTTTTACCACCCGAAGGTAAACGCCGCACTGCTGAAGAGCGCCATGATGGCGGTGGTGGGGGAGGGTTTAACCCTTAAAACACTAAATAACAACAGAATGTTGTAAATTTAATTATTTTTAATTTTAGTGAAACTTTTCTTTGTTCTGAGAGAAACAATGAGATTCTGCAGGAAACAGGTCAAAGGTCAAGATTTATTATCTCATCCATTCATTAAAAAATGAATTTAGGACTAAATGAATAAAAACAGAGTGAAAAAAAGAAATATTAAAAAACAAATATTAGTTTAAACATCATTATTGATTCACGCAGACGTCTTTAAGTCTGGATGATTTTGAGGATTGGAATCCGTTTGTTGGTTTAACTAAGAGTTTAACATTTATTTATGCTTTATCCGTTTGGGGATTAATGCTACGGTGGCCCTGAGGTCCAAATCACATCTAATCAATGCTAAAGGATCAATTAAAAACCAAAACAAAAAAATTAGACTTTAGAAATCTGAACAAACTCCCAGAAACCAAAACGTTAAAAACAAAAACTTTTCATAAAATGAAAGTAATTTCCAGAAATTGAACTAAAATGTTAAAAAATGAAATGGATCGCCCGCTAAGCTCTTCCTGCCCGTGACCTCCTGTTCATGTGATTGGATAACACTTTTCTAAATTGTAGCTGTTCTACTGGTTTATCTCCATAGCAACCGTTTTAGTTTTTGTTTGCCTGGTGGAGACAAAAACTTCAATGTCATTTTTATAAGAATCGGCTAAAGTAGATTTTTGGATTTCCTTGACAACTGAGGGTTTCTTAACCACGCCCACATTGCTATGAAAGTCATATCTTATATATCGTTTTGTTCAGCTTGAGGAGCTAGGAGACGATTGGTTGAATCCCAAGAGAAGTTTGATCGTTTTTTCAACCATAGACTATAAAATATTGGACAAAACACAAATATTTCAAACTCATAAGTTTGAGTGAATATCTCACTCTAAAAGTGTTTTTTAAATTCAAAATGGCTGCCTCTCTTTGAGGTCAAAGGTCACAAACGTTTGTGGTCATAGATTTAGGAAACATCCTTTTCCACAGGTACTCGCTGTGTTTGTGACAGAAGACATTTCCCCCTTTATTAAGCTTTTGGCCACGCCCCCTTCTGATTGATCAATCAGCTCGTCACCACAGTTTGGTTGAACCTCAAAACTCAGACGTCGTCATCAGCCAGTGATTTCCCATAATACCTCCCTCCTTTACCGTTTTTAACATTTTATGTCTGGAAATGACTTTTATTTTCTTCATTGGTTTCGATTTGGCCCTCAGGGCCACCGTACGATGGCCGCTACAAACCTGTGTATAGTCTTGTACCTGTTGAGTGTTTGTGTGACGTTACCTAAAGATGGCCGCCGTCTCGTCCCGTCTTAGCCGTGTCGCTTCGCGGCGCAGTGTAAGCGCGCCGGCTGCACCTTCTACCACCCCACGGCGGCGGTTCCGCCCAGACACGCCCTGAAGTGGACGAAGGCTCAGAGCAGGTTCGTCCACAGAGTCTGAACTCTCTGTGTCTCTGAATCTGGTTTGTTAAACGTTTGTTTGTTTCCAGCTAATGTGACGGAGATGCAGCGGCGACTGTGAGGAGGGGGCGGAGCTTCACCTGCTGCGTCCTGCGCTGGATGTAGTTTTTTTGAGAATTTTTAAATAAATGTTTTTTTGTAAGTTAAATGTTTGGGTTTATTTTTGTTTCTTTGAACTGTGACGTTTTTGTTCTTTATCTCGTCATCGCTGGACCACAAGATGCTGAAGAACTGCAGACGTTTCTGCTCGTTTGTTTCTGCGAAGCTCCAACCAGCCGCCGCGTTCGGGGGGAACTGGAGAAAAACCGTCAGATTAAATCTTCAAAGCCGCCGCATTGATCTTTAAATGAGTCACATTTATGAAGAACCTTCAAAAGTGGAGTGACATTTAACCCTGAAGCTGCTGAGAGTTTTTACATCTATCAATAAAGAGTTGATTCAAACGATTCCCAGAGGATTTTAGAGATCTGTTTGGAAAAACACCGCAGCACCGTGAAAAAGAACTTGAACTCTGGAGGTTTTTTATTTCAAGTATTTTGAAGCCAAAGCTTCATGAGAATCATTCTTGTCGTGTTTTTGCAGCTGAAATTCTGAATTCTGCAGCAGAAACTTTTGAATTCTTCCAAGTTCTTCTCAAAGTTTTTCTTCTCAAAGTTTTTCTTCTCAAAGTTTTTCTTCTCAAAGTCTAAAATCTCCAAACTAACCAGAAGAAAGAAGTCCAGCGTTCCTGCTTTTCCTGGTCCACTGAGCTCCTGAGCGTCTCATTGAGGATTTAGTTCTGATCCTCCTTAAAATCCAACAAAGTGAGTCAACAATTCCAAGAATTTATGATTCGTCTAAACTTTGGATAAAAACAAACAAGAATCTTTCACATAGTTTCAAAGATGTTTTTTTATTGACAAAAAATCAAAATGACGCTTAATTTTCCTCCATTAGAAACATTAAAACTCAAAATATGAGGCCGTAGAGTGTCTATCAAATAGAAGTAAAACAAAATCTAAAAAGCAGAAATCAGATGAATTTATGTGGAATACCAAAATAAAAAGAAGGAAAAATGTTTCCATTAAAATCAAAAGCAGGGAAGTATTTATTCCAACAAACGGATAAACTACTAAAGCTTTTTAATTAAGATTTATAAAGAAAAAAGCAAAAGATTGTCTTTGAAATGAAAACATATGTTTGTGTTTAGGAATAAAAAAATTACCTAAAACATAAAAATTTTACAAAATAAAGTGATTTTTGATGCAAAAAAACTAAATATTAAGGTTTGTAAATGCTGATATTGTTTTTATTAGAAGCTCTCATTATAGATCAATTCATGAGATTTGAACCAAGTTACAAACATTAAACCAGTTTTGGAGTCTTAATATCTTTTGTACATGAATTATTATTCAATGTTAAAACAGACGTCTGTAATTACTGAACAAATCTGGGGAAAGAAAGAGAGAAAAGACAATTATTGTTTTGGTCACATTTATAATATGATTCCTTAACAAGTTTAATTACCACGTTAACATATATCTTTAACGTGTTTATAAGGTAAAATCCTTTATTAGCACATTAAGGTTTATTAAAGTGTCTCGTCTGAGGTTTATCCCACATCCATCTTAAGGAAAAACATCAATTCAAAATGTCAAATAAAAGACTGAAGACCAAAGATACGCCAGCGTTTCTCCACATTAACGCCTTCTTCTTTAGTTCTTGTGATGTAAAACATTTAATGAGTTTATTCACATTCTGAAGATAATAAGCAAAAACAGAAAAAACATTTATTGTAAATAAATGAGCAGAAACTCTTAAATCCAGAAGAAAATTCTGACATTTTGTTCTTTTCACTTTTGATCAAAAACTCCAATAAGATCAAAAAGTTCAAGATTTCTTGGCAAAAATCTAAAGAAATTCAAGTGAAAAACTTTACTTCATTTATCATTTTAGTAAGAAAACGTAAATTATTTTGTGACAAACAATTTTACAACAAAAGAAGATCAAAAAGTTCTCTTTTATTTTAGTAAACCAACAGAAACCTGAAGCTGGTGTCTTGAATAAAAACCCAACAATAGCGATTAAATACTGTTATTACAACAATAGATCGATAAATTATCTAAACATTTGTTAATTATTCACGTTAGACATCATCGACTCAGTAAAAAGCATCAGACAAACAGTCCATTTTCACCAACAGAAATATTTAAACTGATTCAAAGTGTTTTTTTAGCTGAAAGTCATTTTTACTGTTTCAGTTAAAAAATAATTATATAATGTTTTATTATTTCACAACTTTAGTCCCAAAAACCTTTGAATATGTCAAAGTAAAAGTCGTGATGCTGCTACAGGTCTCTGAATGGCTGGAGAGGAGCCTGGTTACCATGGTTACCGTGGTTACCGCGGTGCGGCATCATCTTTTTCAGAACTTAGTTTGAGGATGTGTGAACGCTCTGCTCCTCTGGAGTTCTGGTGGTTCTGCTCTCACCCAGTCTGGACCTTTGATCGTCGTCGACGAAGCTCCACAGGTGAAACACCTGGACCAGAACAGGTAAGTTCAGACTCTGAGATGAAGCTGTGAAGCTGCAGTTCGTGGTTCTGCTTCAGAAACAGGCCCCGCCCCCTTTTATCCTGGACGATGACCATAAGATCCAACATTTAGAGTCGTCTGACCAAAGAAATGCTGCTTTCTAAAATGATTCCGTATCCTCTGCATACGAGGAGGATGGAGATTCCTCACAGACGTTTCTGGAAGCTCAGACTCTCCTCTGGGTCAGAACTCCTCGTCCCGATCCAGAGATTCCTCCAGTTTCTCTAAAGTTTTTGACATTTTCTGCTAAAGATGGGATTTCCAAAATCTTCCTGTAGATTTAAAACTGCTGATCAATCTGATTTAATCTTCTTAAATCTTTGTTTTTATGTCCAGATCTTCTTCCTGTCCAAGTCTGACCCAGAATTCATTTTAATGAACTTTTAGTGGATAGAAAACTTGATCTTTAGGAAAAAATATTGACTCAAGTTTGAAAAAGCAGGTTTATTAATTTAGAAAATATAAACTTTATTGAAATTCAGTTTTTTGATTAACAATTTAACATTTTTCTGTAAAGCTTCAAAGTTTGTCATAAAGTCCAAGAGGAGATCTTAAATCTTACAGAACTTGTGTCATAGATCTAGAATGGGGGTCAAACCATAGACTGTATATAAGAATATATCTATTTTTACAGTCAATGGGTCAAACTCAATCACTCGGGGGCCGAAATCCAAAACACACTTTAGGTCGCCGGCCGGACAGGATGAACATCTATTGAAGACCCTTCAACATAAACACTCTTAACACATTTTAACATAAAAACAAACTAGATATATAGCATAATAGTGTGAATGCTGGAAGCGGATTTTGGCCGCTGAAAACCCTGAAGCTAAGATCCAGCAAAAATATTAGCTAAATGCCAAAATAGCCTAAAAAAATAAAAAATAAAAACTTAGTTTAGCCAAAACAGCTAGCATGTAGCTGAAATATTAGCTAAACAGCCTAAACAATCTTAGTAAATGCCTAAACATTAACTTTAAAACCATATCTTATTAACATAGTTCTGAATAATAAAAATACAGGAATATTATTCCAGAATATATCAACTTAAACCTTAAATAACTTTCAATATTTTACTCTCCATAAGAATCTATTTTGTCAAAATGATACAAGTTAGAAATGAGCTCAAGATAACATCGGGTCATTAATAACAGTAAAATAGAATCACCTGGAGGGCCAGATCCGGCCCCCGGGCCTCGACTTTGACATGTGTGGTCTAGAAAATAAAAGAATTTCTGTCATGATAGACATATTTGAGGATCCTAACGTTCATAAACAGAAACCTTTCTTCCTTTCACACGTTTCATGAGTCATCTCTGGTCTGTAAACCCAAAACACATGAAAACTCTCGATTATTCTGACTTATTAGAAACCTCCTACAGTGGATTTCAGGGAAGTGAGCCGCAGACGAGGGGATCCTCCTTCGACCTCGAAGGGTTTTTCCAGGAAAGTCCGATGTGATGAAGAGGAGGGAGATGTTGTGTCTGTCTGTGGATGATGATGGCGGCGTGAACGTCCATCTGGACCGGTGAACAAACAGGGTTTGATGAAACCAGATCACCGATCACTTTATATAATCACATTTGCACTTTACTGAATGTTTTTGTCTTTGTTTTCAACAAATTGGAAATATCCAAATATCTCCAGTTGCTGAATTCTTTTATGAGTTCGTCATCATCTTCATCTTTACTTTGACCAAACTCCATCTCTGCATTGGTCTGCATGTGTCAGTATTATTATTAGAATCTGTTTGTTCGTTTTACCAGGAGACAATGTCAGAGCTCCTGTTTACTGAGAATAACTTGTCTGATTAGTCACTGATGGTTTCACTGCAGCAGAATGTGAGTAATGAAGTCATGAGGGTTTCTGGACTCTATTGTAATGTAATAGTAATTTATTACTGTGTAATGCGTTAGCGGGGTTCCCGCGAGGTCTTAAAGAGTCTTAAAATAATTGAATTTAGGAACTTCTAAATTATACCTTTAAAATGTTTCTGTTTGAACTTATCCATTTCACATTTATGGTGGAAAATGTCATTTTTTTACAGGAATTTCTTGGATCAAATAATGTAAATAAATAGATCATTATGCACTAATATGCTGAATGATAACCAACACTTTATGTATGTATGTATTTATTTATTTTTAAATAGTTTTTAGGGTTGTTATGTATTGTATTTTCTTGTGTACAGCACTTTGGGCCTCCTTGGCTGGTGGTGAAAGGTGCTTTATAAATGAATAAATGAAATGAAATAAATGAAAATGACTTAAAAAAAAAAGAAAACAATGCATCATGACACAGACCAGAAACAACAAGAAGCTCCAGTTTAAATCATAAAATGGAAATAAACAAATAAAATGAGAACTAATTCATAAAATAGCAAACAGGCAGAGAAATCAGTCTTTGTTGTTGACATGGATGACCTAAAAACGTCTTAAAACGTCTGAAATAGAACTTTTAGGAACTAGGAGTTTGGATTGGCAAGAGTCTGGCAACACGATACATATCACAATACGATACCTATCACAATACAATACATATCACAACACGATACATATCACAATACATGTGTCATGATACAATATTTATCCCGATATTTGACAGTACTAGACAATATTTCAGTATTTTTTTTAGTATCATGATCTTTCCAGACACATTTCAGTTGGAAGAAATTTCCCTGCTCATCGCCACAATGCTGATAAAATTAGAATCTTTTGTTGTGAGGTTCTGCAGAACTTCGACCCACTTCATTTTCACCGTTTAGTTCTCCACATATTGCAGTCTCACTCGTTCCTCCATGAGCCTCAAAACACCAAAATCTGTATTTTTATTTGATACCAGTCCTGACTTTGAACAACTTTTTGGTTCATCCTTTAGTTAAAACTACGTCGTGTTACTGTGTAACAACAACAACAACCAGCTCAGAGACGCGAGACGAGCCAGAGGCGAGGTCCACAGCCAAAGATAGGAGCACAGACGATCCTTCATCCAGATGGAGCTGGGGGGGCATGATGAGCCAGAGACGAGGTCCACGGCCAAGAACAGGAGCACATACGATCCACCTGGAATCTGAAACCCCTCCTACTCCCCCGGAGGAGAAAGAGGAACAACACATGAACCACACTGCACCAAACAGAAGCACAGAGGACTAAACCACACATTTGGTTACAAATAATGAATTAAATGTGGCCTTGGCAGCATTTTAAATCGATACAAGTTTTGTCAAATGAAATATTGAGATATTTCACTGAATTGAAGTTTTCTTACTCCCCCTAGCAGGAACCCTGATGGAGACCCAACACTGGTTCCTTCAGGTAGATCGTCACAGACGTCTCGTCTTCTAACTGAACTCCTCAGAATCAGCCACTACGTCTTGGTATTGACACATTTCTTTCAACTTTCATAATATTCTCGTTTCCATGTATCCTGGAAGTTTGGGTCTTCATGGTTGATTTTTTTATTTACAGTTGACCTTTTAGAAATGAGCTAGAAGGGTCACATGACACGCTGCCGTGGCTAATTTAGCCGACGTTAAATCGAGAAATGTAGAGAGAAACGCACAGGCCGGGCTTTGGACGTGCCTTTAGTGGTGTTTCTTCACATCTCCTGCTGCCCGCTTGTTTGCGTCCTCCTCAGCCTGGACTGGCTGGGCGGCGGTAAATGCCAAGTCTCAGAGATGTCTGCCCTCGCTGGAGCTCTTCAGAACATGTTTCTGTGTGGGAGGACTGTTCTGCCAAGCAAAGCTGTTTTAGTCCTGATTTTTTTTTTTTCATCCTTGCATCACGAATCCTCTGCTGATGAAGACGAGGACTTTCAGGTTTACCCTGAGCGTGGTCACACGTGGACGCTTTGGCGCCTTTTCTCAGAACATCCCACCCCTCGCCTCGCCTCCAGCGAGCACGCCGTCTTCCCATATTTCTCCTTGGTGAGGGGATTCTGGGGGGTTTCGGGGAGGCCCAGTCCTCCACGGGGAGGCCCAGGATGCTGGTCTCTGGGGGATCAGGCCGAAACACCGAGAAGAACCGCCGCGTCACGTTTCACAGTGTGAGAGTTTACCCCCCACACCCTCTCAGTGTTATTTTTCTGGAGTTTTCAGCCTTCTGTAAGTTTCCAGCAGACATGTGACTTCCAGTCTAATGTAAGAAGCCCGATTCTTACCAGAAGCTGCATCAGATGCGGCTAATTAGGCAAACAGTGAGTCCTGCTGTGTGACAGAGAGAAAGCGTGAGTGAGAGGTTGAAAAAGAAGGAGGAGTGTCAGAAAGGGAGAGAAAAGAGGGAAGAGAGGCGCTCATTACTCATTCGGTGGTTGGCTCTTCTCGCCACCCTCTCTGCGGCGCAGACTTTCTCGCTTCGAACTCTCAGCCCAGACCACAAAGCAGAAGTGGACGGAGACTTTCAGCGTCTGCGGGCGGCGATGGCTCAGGGCTCCGACAGCAACGACACCAGCTACAAGTCTCCATCACCCGGCAGCCGGCCGGTAAGTCGCCAACTTCTCCGTCCGCCGTCTGCTTCTCAGAGAGACGCGACTTCCTTCTGCTGCAAGCTTCAGAGAAACGTTGAAGCTGCAGATCTTCGGTTTGGCTGATGTTCTGGAGGAGAAACCGTCGGTTATCTCATCCGAGAGTGGAACCTCATGGTGCGCTCCACCTAACGGATGAGTCAGCCGCTGCCAGACCTTCACCAGAACACCTTCCAACTGCCACCACTTCCATTTTGACCAAGCATCCTCTCACGAACCCTCAGAACTGAGAACCCGCCGTCTTCGTCTCTTCTCTCTCCAGAGCTCCTCGGACGATGTCAAGAAGGTGATGCGGCGGGAGAAGAACCGGATCGCCGCTCAGAAGAGCAGGATGAGGCAAACGCAGAAAGCCGACAGCCTTCATCTGGTGAGTGCTTCAACCTCCGTGTTTACCTGAACGTGTGGCGGCGTGTCGGCGCTCTGCACGCCGTGGAGGCATGAATTAGAACGCTCGTGCTTTTCTCACATTGATGTTTTAATGGCGGTGCAGCTTTTTCTGCGAACTCTCCGAGTTCTGCAGAGGATCCTCCACTTTCCAGAGAATCTTTTATCAATCGGCTCGAGCGCCGGCTCGCTCTCAAAGAGCACGCTCTGTGGTTTGGCTTTCATCAGCTCACAGATAAACAGGAAGGTGAATTTTCCCTCGCTGTGACACCGCGGCTCATTTCCTGTTTCTTCTGTAGTATTTTCTTCTGTGTAAACGAGTTCAGGCGCAGTTTGTCGTGGGCAGGAAGGGAGAAAAGAGGCAGGCACTTCTTGTAAAGCGCAGATAGTAGTGGGCTGTATTTGGCTAAGTGACGCAAGAATGCTCAGGGGTTTGCCCAAACGTTGTGTGACATTACGGGCCTGCAACTTCAGGTCATGGTGAGATGACCTTTGAAATACCCAAATGGAAGATTTCCCACACATGCTCTCAGCCGCTGCACTTTCCTGTCAGATCAGCCATCTCCAAACATCCAGACGTTCAGCGTCATGTTCTGCTTTAGCTTTCACTTACTCATAACTCATGCAAACCTTAATAAACTTCTTATTGACTCACGGAGGATGAATCTGCTGAACCAGCTCGTTCCAAAGCTTCAAAAGTGGATTTTAAGTTGAAAACATTCACATAACAATATCTCTCACGGAGACGTTTGCGTTTTTAAATCGTTTGTGTTCCTCACGACGAGCTATAATTCTGTCCTCACAGATCTGGCTGAAAACCTGCAGAAAATGAAATAATAAATCCAAACGAGCCGGAGAAACATATGGAAAAACATTGAGATTATGCACTGGAAAGAGGGAGTTTATCATCATTTTAGTTTCAGGAAAACTTGACAGAATTCACAAACGACTGAAGATGATTTTCCTGTTTATGAGACTCAGGATTTAGAAACCAATGAATGTTTGTTTTTCCTTATTTTAAAAGGATTTCAGCTGATTTTACTGCGTGCAAACATCCTCGTGTTGTAGATGTCAAAACTGAGATGTAAACAAAAAGAAATTTGAAAATGTAACAGAAAACAATTCTTACTTTTTACTTTTCAGGCAAGTTAACTTCAGACAAACTCAGAAATTCTTATGTGTGCATAAAAAGACTATTATTACTTCTAAAACAGGAATTTCTGCCAATTAGAAATGTTCCTGCAGCTCGATGGCATCAAACATCTGGAAACACAGAAAATCTATTTTGTGATCTCTGTAGAACTAAAATGAGACTAAATGTTCAAATTTGAGTCGATTCTTGAAGCCTTTTCATTGGTTTCTAAATAAAATTTTGTTATTTCATTAAATAAATGTTTTATTTTCCTAAAGAAATTGTTGTTAATATTTAAAAATGCATCATTTTATGAACTCAGATGTTCTAAAACTTGAATGTGAAACATATTTTCATGTCAAGTTTTTGCAGTGTGGACGTAGGTTTCATGCTGGGTTTCTGACCGTTGGTGATGAGAGTCCACTGCTTCAGCTCAAACAATGACAGGCGGATGATGACTTTTATCTGCTTTGATGTAGATTTGGATTTACAGTAGAATATTTGTCTATATGTGTTATAGACATAATAACAGAAACAATACGATTAAATTAAAGTAAAATCACAATATAAATAAAAATAAACTTTATTGTCTGTTCTATGAACATTAATTCATCTTTCAACACAGAAGAACACATTAAATTAAAATATATATAAGTAAAGTTAGCTTGAGAAATGAATAAATACATAAAAATCTTCTTCATAAACCGTTTTTTAGCCAGTCTGAATACTTTACCTGCTGCATTTAATAATTATTACTCTAATATTATAATTCTACTGAACTAAATAAAATGTTAAATTATAAAGCTAACATAAAATAGCTTAAATTGTTAAGAAAATATAAAGTATTCATTGTAACAAACATGTTTTACACTTCAAATATTCTGTTTGTTGCTCCTAAAAAAGAAACTGGCTCCCTCTAGTGGTGAACCTGAGAACAGCAGCAGTCCAATCTTCAAAACTGTTGATTCTTTTATGAATCCAAACTTTTTTCCACATTAAATAAGGTGAATGTGTTTGAAGACTGGCTTTCCAATTTTACTTTAATCTATTTTAATAAATGTATAAACTAAGAACTGTCAAAATATGGCAGAAGAGCCAAAAGGAGGGGTCACCCTCTGAAGATGTGGATCAAATCACATTTCATGTTTTTGGGAGGAGCTACAGGCCACACGTGGGACACAGCATCTCTGACCTCTGACCTGTCCCTACAGGAGAGCGAGAACCTGGAGAAGGAGAACGCCGCCCTCAGGAAGGAGGTGAAGCAGCTGACGGAGGAGGCCAAGTACCTGTCGTCGGTGCTGAGCAGCCACGAGCCGCTGTGCACCGGCCTGGGCGCCCAGACCCCCGAGCTCCTGTACCCCCCCCACCCCAGCAGCTACCACCAGCACATCGCCGTGCCACACTACCAGCACTGACCGCCCTCTGAGGACAGAGACTGAGCGAGGCGGCGGCGTCCGTTACAGCAGCAACATGCAATATTCCGAACTATTTATTGAGCTTGTGTTCATGTCTGTGGTGGTGAATCTGTCTGTGACCCTAAAGGCCGTCCATGTTTACAAGAAGAGGAGCGGCCCGCTCCCCACCCACCAGCCTTCGTCCTGCTGCCCGTGGACTGAGTTCTACTGAGTTCTACTGAGTTCTACTGAGTTCTACTGTGTTTCCATTGTGTTTCTACTGTGTTCTATTGTGTTCTACTGAGTTTCTACTGAGTTCTACTGTGTTTCTACTGTGTTCTACTGTGTTCTACTGTGTTCTACTGAGTTCTACTGTGTCTCATCGCTCAGGAGCTTCTGACAGACTTGATTGTGGACAAAGAGAATGTAAAGTTGAGGCTCTAAAGGCCTAAATGTACCAAAAAAGTTCAAGCCGGAAGTCAGGCAGGAAGTGGGCATTTCATTTCAAAATAAGAGTGCAGCAAATGTATTTATTAAATGTGATGTTTTGGAGATGACGTGAGGCGCCGTTATTCCTGCGCGCGCGTAGATGGCGGTGTGCACAAGACCTCCGCGCGCGTGCTGAGAGCGCGCGGCGTTTGGAGCAGGAAGTGGTTTTAATAAAGCGGTTTGTGACCTTGTGGCGGGACCGGTTCGGAGTCCGTGTGCGCGCGTGACCGGCTAAATGAGACTCCGCCCTTTCACGCGGCGGCGGCTTTGAAGCTCGGTGGCGGCGGTGGAGGGTCACTGCGCGCGCACGCACGTGGTCACACCGGGGGACGGCACGTTCACGGACGCCGTGTTGTTCAGGAAAGTTTCCGTCCGGGGGGTGGGGGGTGGGGAGTGCATGCGGACTTTTACAGCGGGAAGTTGGCGCTCTGTCGGTGCGGACCTCCATGAAGACAGCCGCTCGACATGAACCCGGCGCCGGAAGAAGAACCGACCGACAAGCGGAGCGGATCGGACCAGAACCATGACGCGCCGGAGGAGCCGCGCGCGGGCGCCGCCGGAGCCGCCGCCGGAGCCCCGCCGCCCACCCGGCTGTACAAGCGGCGCTGGATGATCGTGCTGCTGTTCAGCAGCTACTCGCTGTGTAACTCGTACCAGTGGATCCAGTACGGCATCATCAACAACATCTTCATGAAGTTCTACGGCGTGGAGACCTTCACCATCGACTGGATGTCCATGATCTACATGCTGACCTACATCCCACTCATCTTCCCGGTCACCTGGCTGCTGGACAGGAAGGGGCTGCGGGTCATCGCGCTCGCCGCCACGGCGCTCAACTGCGCCGGCACGTGGATCAAGGTGGCCAGCGTGCGCCCGGACCTGTTCCCCGTCACCTTCCTGGGGCAGTTCTGCAGCTCGCTGGCGCAGGTCTTCATCCTGGGGATGCCGGCGCAGACGGCGTCGGTCTGGTTCGGTTCGGAGGAGGTGTCCACCGCCTGCTCCATCGGAGTCTTCGGGAACCAGGTAACAGGGTGACCCACCTGGAGGCTGCGCGCGCTGGCCACGTTCGCGTAAAAGCGCACGAGGTTTGCGCGGCGGCTCGGCAGATGCGCGAGCGGAAGGTTGAACATGAATTCTTCATAGATCTATAACTTTAGAAAAAAGTTAGTTCTAAACATCCGCTATAGAACGGCTTTTCAAAATAAAAGAGAGAAAACAGGAAACATTCTAAACTCCATGACAGAGGGCCAAAAACGACCCGTAAACACAAATAAACATTCATTAAACACACTAAAACTACATCTTCAAAACTTAGGTTTTAATATAATTATGAATAATAAAAAGAAGGGATATTATTCCAGAATAAAACCTTAAATAACTTAATATTTTACTCTCCATAAAAATATATTTTATCAAAATTATACTAGAAATGAGAGCATAAGAGATAAAATAAGAGCAAGATAAAATCGAGTCATTAATAACAGTAAAATAAAATGATCTGGAGGCCCTGAAGATGCTTTGTTGACTATTTGCAAACTTAAAAAAAGAAAACTAATAAAGATAATAAACTGTTTAGTAGTGCTGCCACAAACGATTATTTTAATAATCGACTAATCAATGATTATTTTTTCCAATTAGTCGACTAATCGGCTCATGCACAAACTGGATGTTAAAAACACATCTTATCCATCATTAACTTTAAACTAACTAAAAACAAGATATAAATCATTACCTGTGATAATGCTAGTGTGAATGATGGAAGCTGAATTTGGCTGCTGAAGATGCTGAAATTGATAGCTAAAAATGTTGAAGCTGATCGCTGAAATTGGTTAAAATAATACCTGAAAATGTTGAAGCTGATACCCAGCTTAAATATTATTTAAATGCCAAATTAGCCAAAACAGCTAGCATGTAGCTGAAATATTAGCTCAACTCCAAAATAGCCTAAAAAAATCTTAATAAATGTTAAATAGTCCAAACAACTAGCAGAGTGCTATTATAATTTTGAATTTTACTCCACTCTGACTCCATATAATATAAAGTAACGACTAATTGAGTATTTTAATAGTCGATTAGTTGTCGATTGATCACAGCAGCTCAACTGTTTAGTGAAATCTAAATGATTTATTTCTCAATTTAAACAAATTGAATTAAAACTGGATTAAAAAAAAAGTTTTCGTCATCTAAATTCATGTTTTTTTACAAAATGAAAATGAAGTTTTGGTTGTTTTCTTCTGTCAATCATTATCTCTCTTATATGATTAGAACTGGACGTATTCAGACACAAAGCTGGAAACGTTTCTTCATCATATACCTTACTCTCCAGAAACATGAATTAAATTAGGAATGTTGACTTATTAATATTATTAAATACATCCGTTTTACACTTTAAACCAACCAAGTCTTGACGTTTTGTGGAAGTGGATTTCCTCATCCGTCATAAAGAGATTTCTGACTCCAGATGCTGGATCAGCAGAAATCCGGAGCAAAGATCAGCAGCAACCAGGACAGAAGCTTTTAACTCTTCAGGATGTGAAGTTTCCTCTTGAACTGAGAGGACAGAACAGGACAAAAACACATTAACTTCTGCTGCAGATCTACCTCTCAAAGTTAGTTTTAAACCAAATGTGATTAAAGTGTAACTTCAGTTTCTGTGTTCATGGACGTTCGTTTGAGTCCGACTGAAAGGAGGAATTCAGGGGCGTCACATGCGCGTCCAGGAGGACAATGGTGGGTCCGGCGGTGGACGCTCAGAGCGCCGTTCACAGGACCGTCTGTCAGGACTCTCCTCAGGAAATGCAACTCGGCAAAAGTCTGAAAGGCGAGCGTGAAAATGCTGCTGAAGGAGTTCAGAGCTGCAGAGTCTGCGGTGGAGTCCAGAGTCTGGAGGCATGGTTCTGTCTGCTGGATCTGGATCTGGACCAGCGGAAACCAGAGTTTACTGCCGCCGCTGGCTGATGCTGCTCCTCTTCGCCGCCGTCTCAGGCAGCAGCGCCTTCATGGGCGTCCAGTTCGGCGCCATCAGCAACACCTTCAGGCGCTTCTACGGCGTGGACTCTCCGGCCGTCGCCTGCCTGACCCTGCTCTACCTTCTGCCCTACGCTCCTCTGGTTCTGCCCGTCCTCTGGCTCCTGCACCACCGGGGGATCCGGGACGTGGTCCTGGTCGGATCCGCCCTCAGCTGCATCGGCTCTTGGGTGAAGGTCGGGAGTGCCGGTCCCGGGTCGTTCCCGGTCGCCTTGCTAGGTCAGAGTGTGTGCTCGGTGGCCACGGTCTTCATTCTGGGCATTCCTTCTCACCTCGCCTCAGCGTGGTTCGGAGAGGAGGAGGTCTCCACCGCCTGCTCCTTAGGGGTTCTGGGAAACCAGGTTTGTGGGAAATCCGGAAGTCAGTATTGGATCATTTCAGCGGCAGCATCAGAACCTGATGGATGGAGAGGAACCGGATTGATGGGAAGAGCTTTGAACTGATCCAATCAATAAGACGTGGACTAGCCGCTCGAGAGTTCAGCTTTACGGTTTTAACTCTTAATGGTTTAAAAGTTTATGAGAAACAATTAAAACCTAGAAATGGGACATTTTGTACCCTGTTCATGATCCTACATTCCTCAGATGTGACCGGTTCATTGACAGCACTAACAACGGTCACAGGCATCTGTTGTCGTGGTGGTTAGAGAGAGCTCTCCGTAGACCGGTCCGTCCACATTCCTCGCCTTTAGGCAG
This sequence comes from Oryzias melastigma, assembly GCF_002922805.2. Taxonomy (NCBI): domain Eukaryota; kingdom Metazoa; phylum Chordata; class Actinopteri; order Beloniformes; family Adrianichthyidae; genus Oryzias; species Oryzias melastigma. The sequence continues at coordinate 647,134 of NC_050535.1, read as the reverse complement.
GAAGTCTTTGACCACAACAAACTAGGATGTGTTTACGGATATGATGGTTCACATTAGCCTCTGAATGATGTCTCAATAAAGAGAGACGTTAGAAATAAGAGTTTCTTTAACCTCTGGGATGAACTCAAACTGTAGATAAATAAACACCAGAATGTAGACGAGGGATCGGTCAGTTGAGGGCCGAGTTCCTGCATGTCTGAACACACCCAGCTCTGCTGGTTCTCAGGGTCTGGACACACCTGGACCAGGTGATCAGGCTGATTGATGCAAACTGTCGAATAAATAATGAATGTTTTCGATGGAAACTCGTGTTAACAGATTAGTTACATCCTGTAAGTTGTAATATTTGAGTTAGAAGATTATAGTTCTGAGGATCGTGTTTTTGGATCTGCTCCGTGTCCCTCAGCTGGGCTGCGCCATCGGCTTCCTGCTCCCCCCCATCCTGGTTCCGAACGTGGACGACATGGACGAGCTGGCTCACCACATCCGGGTGATGTTCTACATCACGGCGGGCGTGGCCACCTTCCTCTTCATCCTGGTGGTGTTTGGTAAGATCTCAGGCTGGTCATTTCCAGTCAAACATCTCATTAAGTTTATCACATCTGCTATGGAGACAGACGTGTTTGTTTTAATGTCTCAAATGTTTTTTCTGCTGATGTAACATCTTCATATCACTGTCGATGAGGGTCAGAGTTCAGCTGTGGACAAACACGTCTATCTGCGGATCCTTCTTCTTTTAAGGCGTAGAGGTCTGCTGTATTTGTGTAACCTGCTGTCTTTTATTTCTTTTTTCTTCTTAAAGCATCACTAGTTCGTTGGATTAGTGAAAGCGTGTAGATCTTTGGGTTTTTATGTCTCAAGGTTGTAAAGTAGTTATGGCTTCACGTGAAAGTCTGCAGCTCCTCCCATGATAATGAGCCTTCAAGGACTTCTGGATTATTGTTTCTAAATGAGTTTATAATGCAGAATTCTGTCCTTAAACGGACATAATCTTAGATTAAAAGGTGGATTATCAGGTTATTACTCTGCATTGTGCTGGT
>NC_050535.1:643436-645744 GCF_002922805.2 Oryzias melastigma | reverse complement strand
TAGTCTGTAGGGAAACTGTTGATCTCCAGGATCTCAGACAAAAACTTTTACAAAAACCAACAAACAAACAAAATAAAACAATCGTCCGTCTGAGGTCAGGAAGTTGAGGACGCCACAGGGGGCGGGGCATTGTGCTCTGAGGAAGCGGCGTGTTTGTGTGGTTGTATAATCCATACATTGACGGATGCAGAAACATCTTTTATGTTTCATCGCTGAGCCGACCTCAAAGCTGAGGAACCGTTTCCCGTCGCTGTGACGGATCTCAGGGGAGGACCCGACCCGTTCATCTGCAGAACCGTAAGAATACTGTGGTTCTGTCTGAGCGGGGGGGGCTCCTACTCTCTGCATTCCTAAACACAAAAGGATGCTTGTGGAGGCATTTCCATGTGGTGCCATGCACAGCACGGAGTGGAGGTCAGAGTTGGGATCAGACTCCTGAGGTCGATAATTTACCCTGAAATGAACGGAGTTCTGTCCTCATGAGCCGGACTCGTGCTTCCTGTTGAGGCCACGCCCCCTTTTCTCTGTTTCATTCACTTTTATCATCACAGATTTACCAAAGTTTCTATAAAACTCAGCCGTTTGCTTTGTTGATGTGAGAAAACCTTCAACAAAACCACAGTTTCTGTGAGTTTTGGGCGTTTTGTTTGAATTCAGTTGATTTTGAAAAGTCAAAAAGTAAATAAATAAATAAACTTCCTCTGTTGAGCAACGTTCACAGTCTGAATATGAATTTTAATTGCAAAACAACTTTCTAGGAAAAAGCAGCAGGAGGAAAATGATTAACCTCCATCCTGTAACGGACGGTTGGGATTGTTCAGGTGTTCTAGACTCACCTGTGCTGCTGTCGCTGGTTATGAGGCTGAAGAGAAACCAGAGACACCAACAGTCGGCCGGAAACATCTGAAGATCTTTACTGAAGATGAGAAACTTCTAGAGTTAAAACCTCACTTTTCAATAAGAACAAAGAAAACAAACATCCAGAAAGAATTACAAATATTGAAGAGTTTAAACTTTGAACACAAACGGCATTATTTATTTGATTTTTGATGTTATTTGACATTTTGTCTGATAATAAAACACAAAACTGGATTTTATTCACCAAAGAAACTGGAGGTTGTTACATAACTGGTGACATGAAGCCAAACCTTCATCTGTGACTGGAAATCTAACAGTTTGATCTCTGATCGATCTCATGGATTAACAGTTTAATCTCTGATTGATCCCATGGATTAACAGTTTGATCTCTGACTGATCCCATGGATTAACAGTTTGATCTCTGATCGATCCCATGGATTAAGAGTTTGATCTCTGATCGATCCCATGGATTAAGAGTTTGATCCCTGATAGATCCCATGGATTAAGAGTTTGATCCCTGATAGATCCCATGGATTAAGAGTTTGATCCCTGATAGATCCCATAGATTAAGAGTTTGATCCCTGATAGATCCCATGGATTAAGAGTTTGATCCCTGATAGATCCCATGGATTAACAGTTTGATCTCTGATCGATCCCATGGATTAACAGTTTGATCTCTGATCGATCTCATGGATTAACAGTTTGATCTCTGATCGATCACATGGATTAAGAGTTTGATCTCTGATCGATCCCATGGATTAACAGTTTGATCTCTGATTGATCCCATGGATTAACAGTTTGATCTCTTTGCTGTTGACAGTCATGACCTCATGTGGGTCACATGATCAAACATGTTTTTATCTCAAATAAACCCATAAAAATATCAAAACCTTTTCTACAAATTCCTGTTTCTAACTTTACGTTCAGAGGTTTAGATGAACCGTTGAGTGAATTCATGAGTTTGACTGTAAAAACCTGAAATGAAACAGCAGAAACAGATTTTGGATCATCAGATACACTTTAAATAAACACATTTATGCAGATAGAAGACACACGAACACGTTTTGTCGCACACGCCCAGATTAGATAAGGCAGACTTTACTCCTCCGTAGAACGTCTTCTTCTCTTCTGACTCATGAGGGACTTTCTGATCCATCAGAGCTTCTGTGTTGCAGCGAGTCTCTGACATGACACATGTGTACTCTCAAACATCACACGCTCCTGAGCACGACACGCTGCCATGTGTGAGGGTTGTCCTGCTGCCGTGGCCATCTGCGGCGCTCCGACCCGCTGGTGAGTCAGCGGGGCGGAGCATTAGCATAAACGTGAGAGGAGGAGGAGCCATCTCCTCAGGGACGGAGATGGAGAGGATGGAGGTCTGAGTTCTCGAGTCGGAGTCCTCCAGTCGGAGTCCTCCAGTCCGAGTCCTCCGGTCTGAGTCCTCCGGTCC
>NC_050535.1:635394-642396 GCF_002922805.2 Oryzias melastigma | reverse complement strand
ATCCCATGGATTAACAGTTTGATCTCTGATCGATCCCATGGATTAACAGTTTGATCTCTGATCGATCTCATGGATTAACAGTTTGATCCCTGATAGATCTCATGGATTAACAGTTTGATCTCTTTGCTGTTGACAGTCATGACCTCATGTGGGTCACATGATCAAACATGTTTTTATCTCAAAGAAATCCTTAAAAATATCAAAACCTTTTCTACAAATTCCTGTTTCTAACTTTACATTCAGAGGTTTAGATGAACCGTTGAGTGAATTCATGAGTTTGACTGTAAAAACCTGAAATGAAACAGCAGAAAAAGTTTTGGATCATCAGATACACTTTAAATAAACACATTTATGCAGATAGAAGACACACGAACACGTTTTGTCGCACACGCCCAGATTAGATAAGGCAGACTTTACTCCTCCGTAGAACGTCTTCTTCTCTTCTGACTCATGAGGGACTTTCTGATCCATCAGAGCTTCTGTGTTGCAGCGAGTCTCTGACATGACACATGTGTACTCTCAAACATCACACGCTCCTGAGCACGACACGCTGCCATGTGTGAGGGTTGTCCTGCTGCCGTGGCCATCTGCGGCGCTCCGACCCGCTGGTGAGTCAGCGGGGCGGAGCATTAGCATAAACGTGAGAGGAGGAGGAGCCATCTCCTCAGGGACGGAGATGGAGAGGATGGAGGTCTGAGTCCTCGAGTCGGAGTCCTCGAGTCGGAGTCCTCCGGTCCGAGTCCTCCAGTCTGAGTCCTCCGGTCTGAGTCCTCCGGTCCGAGTCCTCCGGTCCGAGTCCTCCGGTCCGAGTCCTCGGGGTCACTCCAGATCAGCTCCTCTGTTCAGTCAGAGAGTTTGTGCAGCAGAAACAGCCTCAAGGCCAAACTCTGCGTTTCTGTAACAGCTTCAGGTCGTTTGAGGTTTCAGATTAAAATGTTGTTGAATTCAGTCTGAATGGATCCAGTTTTTTCCAGAACTGCGTCGTCTCAAGGTCCTTCTCACGATGAAACATCACCGGGAGGATCTGGGTTTTCCATCAACTCAAACTTTGGAAAGTTTTACATCAAACTTGAAGTAAAACAGACGAAATGTCCAATTTAAGCTCCTCCCTCCTGGTGTCGTCAGGCTTTGCTTTGAGATTTTATTGATTCAAAAACTAAACTTCTTTCATGTACATAATTTAAGATCCTTTTTTTAGCAGGAAATCATCTTTTGTTTCTTATTTTGATGCAGATGCGTTTCTGTTTTCTAGTGTTAGTCTAGATAATTCCCTTTAAGTGTGTTCCTTTCTTCAGCCTCAAAAGTGTGTTTTAAACGTGAACATATGTTGTCAGACAGTGAGGAGTCTTTTCTTGTGAAAGTCTGCATGAATGAACTCCCGTTCTCCTCCTCAGTTTTCCAGGAGCGCCCGGAGCTCCCCCCGACTCTGGCTCAGGCGGCGGCGCGCTCCACCCCCTCCGAGGACTACTCCTACGTGGCCTCCATCCGCCGGCTGATGCGGAACCGGCCCTTCGTCCTCCTCATCATCAGCTACGGTTGGTCGGCCGCTCTCGCACCGGCTCAGGCTGCAGCAGGGATGGAATCAGCTGTTATTGGATATCGGATGTAAACGTGTCCGCTGGTCCAAAGTTTGTTCAGTCTGATAATGTTTGACTGACGCGTGCGATCCACGCAGCCAAAGAGAAACAAGCGTTACATCATCGGGTTGTTCTGAGGTTCTAGAGATTAAAAATGAACAAAACGTGAAAGTTCCATTTCCTGCAATAATGTTGGTGTGAATCCTTTTGAAGAGATTTGCTATATATTAATATTAAACTTGCTAAAAGACTGTATATTCCATTCCAGAACTATGAAAGAGCGCTGAAGTCGACCTAAATTTCTGAAAATGTTTTAGTAAAATTACTTAAAAATCCCTGATAGATTCCAATGATGCAAAAGTATTTAGTGTGTTGCTTAAATGAGAGTTAAAATCCAAATTATCCTAAAATTCTTCAATAAACTAAATTAGTCAAAAACTTTAGTATGTTGCTAAAATAAAAGCTAAACTCTAATTTAGCTATAAAAAAACATAGTAGATGCCAAATTAGCTAAAATAGCTCGTTTCTTAAATACTCGCTAAACTAGTAAAATAAATTAGTCAAAAACATTAGTATGTTTCTGAAATAGAAAAATTAGCTGTGAAAACCTCGATAACAAACGTAAGCGTGTTGATAAAATAAACTCCAAATTAGCGTAAAAACATAGTAGATGCCAAATCAGCCAAAAAGAAAAAAAGCTGCTTACATACTAGCTAAACTGTAAAATAGCCTAAAATTCCTCAATAAACTAAATTAATAAAAAACATTAGCCTGTTGCTAAAATATTAGCTAAACTCCAAGTTAGCCTAAAATAAACTTTAGTAAATAACAAATTAGCCAAAAATGTTAGCATGTCGCTAACATATTAGTTAAATTGAAAATTAGCCTAAACAAACTCAGTAGATAACAAATAAGCCAATAAAGCTAGCGCGTTGCTTACATACTAGCTAAACTGTAAAATAGCCTAACATTCCTCAGTAAACTAAAATAGTAAAAACATTAGCATGTTGCAAAAATATTAGCTAAACTTAATTTTTTTAATGACTCTAAAAGATGAAAACATAAGTATGAATATATTTAAATGTTTTGTTGCTAATCTACTTCAAATGTTTAAATTTGAAGACTTTCTCATTCATTTCCTATTGTAATACCAAAAGTAAAAGCAGTAACGTCCTGAACGTTTTTGGTTCCTGAAATCTCTGGAAGTGCGACTGAGTTTTTAAAAAACGTCGTAAAGCAGCAGGACGATCACTTCAGTGTGAATGCTGACTGAACAATCACACGATTGTTGGAAACAAATGAAACAAACTTCAATCTGAGAGGAGAGCAGGTCTGAGGACTGAGGAATAAAAACCTCAGCAGAAACGTTTGATCTTCCTCTTATGTGGCGTCCGTCACGAGCTTCTGCTTCTGCTGTTTCACCGTTTCAGCTGCAGAGTGAAATCGAAACAGAAATGTTCTAGTTTTAGAATCAGAACGACGATTATCTCCAACATTATTATTAAAGATATTTAACAAGTCCTGACTGAAGCTTTGGTCCGGCAGGTCTGAACGTGGGCTGTTACTACGCCGTGGGGACGCTGCTGAACCGCGTCATCATCCATCATTATCCTGTAAGTTCAGCTTCTTCATCCAGTTATCGTCTCACAAAGTCTATCAACAAACCAGAACTGGATTCATTCATTTGAGTCAGCAGTTTGTCAAGTGAAACCTCACAGACTCTTCCTCTGGTTGAGACTAAAACTGCTGAGTCATCCTCAGGAGGAACTCGTGTTTCCGTCTGATGGGAGGAAGCTGCCGTCTGCAGCGTTTCTTCAGAGAAACTTATCCAAATATTAGACAAAAGTCTGGGAAACACCAACACCAAACTGAAGCTCCTCCCCCTCCTGCTTGTTGCTGAGTCATGTTTGATCTGAGTTTGAGCCTGAACTCTGACGTTCTGGCGTCGTGGCCCCGCTGTGGTCTGTTCCAGAACGAGGAGGTGAACGCCGGGAGGATCGGCCTCACCATCATCATCTCAGGCATGGTGGGCTCGCTCATCTGTGGGATCTGGCTGGACCGAACCAAGACCTACAAGTGAGTGAGCCGGAGGGCGGAGCTCGCCGTTCCCGGGTTGTTTGTGCAGATGCGGCGTGCTGGTACATCTGTGACCCCGGCGACCTCTCAGGCTGTGAAGTGACGCCAGTGTCCCCCAGGCCGCCCCCCTCCCCCCTCCGCCTGTCAGGATCTGAGTTACAGACTAAAGACGATTTTGAGGCTTTCATGCTGCTGCTGAAACCGTCCCGTTTCAGCAGCAGCAGCGTCTCATGCTTCTTCTCTGTCCAGACAGACCACGCTGGCCGTCTACCTCATGTCTCTGGTGGGGATGGTCGTCTTCACCGCCACGCTGGATCAGGGACTGCTGTGGGTGGTCTTCATCACCGCCGGATCTCTGGGGTACAAACGTGACTGACGGTGATGAACGTACGGTCGGATGGGGGGCGTGGGGGCGGGGTCTGCTGACATTTGGTTTCATTTTATTTATTAGTCTAAAATCAAAGAAGAGAAACAAGAAACCAACTCGCCTGAAACCTGTGAGGATGAAGCTGAAACTGATCCAAATAGTAAAAAGACGTAAGAAAGAAAAGTTCATGCAGTCGGATGAGGATAAAAACAGGATGAAACAGGAGTAAGCAGGATGAAACAGGATGAAACAGGATGAAACAAGATGAAACAGGATGAAACAGGATGAAACAGGATGAAACAGGATGAAACAGGATGAAGCAGGATGAAACAGGATGAAACAGGAGTAAACAGAAGAAAACAGGATGAAACAGGATGAAACAGGATGAAGCAGGATGAAACAGGATGAAACAGGATGAAGCAGGATGAAACAGGATGAAACAGGATGAAACAGGATGAAGCAGGATGAAACAGGATGAAACAGGGTGAAACAGGAGTAAACAGAATGAAACAGGATGAAACAGGATGAAGCAGGATGAAACAGGGTGAAACAGGATGAAACAGGATGAAGCAGGATGAAGCAGGATGAAACAGGATGAAACAGGATGAAGCAGGATGAAGCAGGATGAAACAGGATGAAACAGGATGAAACAGGATGAAACAGGATGAAGCAGGATGAAACAGGATGAAACAGGATGAAACAGGATGAAACAGGATGAAACAGGATGAAACAGGATGAAACAGGATGAAACAGGATGAAACAGGATGAAACAGGATGAAACAGGATGAAACAGGATGAAACAGGATGAAACAGGATGAAACAGGATGAAACAGGATGAAACAGGATGAAACAGGATGAAACAGGATGAAACAGGATGAAACAGGATGAAACAGGATGAAACAGGATGAAACAGGATGAAACAGGATGAAACAGGATGAAACAGGATGAAACAGGATGAAACAGGATGAAACAGGATGAAACAGGATGAAACAGGATGAAACAGGATGAAACAGGATGAAACAGGATGAAACAGGATGAAACAGGATGAAACAGGATGAAACAGGATGAAACAGGATGAAACAGGATGAAACAGGATGAAACAGGATGAAACAGGATGAAACAGGATGAAACAGGATGAAACAGGATGAAACAGGATGAAACAGGATGAAACAGGATGAAACAGGATGAAACAGGATGAAACAGGATGAAACAGGATGAAACAGGATGAAACAGGATGAAACAGGATGAAACAGGATGAAACAGGATGAAACAGGATGAAACAGGATGAAACAGGATGAAACAGGATGAAACAGGATGAAACAGGATGAAACAGGAGTAAACAGAATGAAACATGAGAAAACAGGATGAAACAGGATGAAGCAGGATGAAACAGGAGTAAACAGAATGAAACAGGATGAAACAGGATGAAACAGGATGAAACATGAGAAAACAGGATGAAGCAGGATGAAACAGGATGAAGCAGGATGAAGCAGGATGAAACAGGATGAAACAGGATGAAACAGGATGAAGCAGGATGAAACAGGATGAAGCAGGATGAAGCAGGATGAAGCAGGATGAAACAGGATGAAACAGGAGTAAACAGGATGAAACAGGATAAAACAGGATTAAGCAGGATGAAACAGGGTGAAACATGATGAAACAAGATGAAGCAGGATGACCAGAAATGAAGTCTGATGTTTAGAATCAAAGAGTCTTTTCCCATAAAGAATTGTTTCAGATCCTAAAAGTTTGACATTGAACTAAAGATCAGATCTTCTCTCGTTCTGATCAGATCTGAGAGTTTCCGACTTCCTGTCATTAAAATAAACATTTCCAGAATGTCGTGAGTTATAAATGGGATAATTAGCATGTCTGTATAAATATGGAGGTTAAATCCGGTTAGCATAAATCCTCATGTAGAGATTGATCCATGAGGATCAAATGTGGAGCAGAACCAGCATCTCCACTCGAGGTCTTAAGCCAGATTTGAAGTCTTCCTAAAGGTTCTTCCTCGTCAACGCCGGTAGAAACAGGAAGTGCGTCTGACGATCTCCTGAAGCGACTCAGGCTGAAGTTCGGCTGTGGCTCCAGCAGCTTCACACGTTCACCGTCCGGCTGAAGCTCGGCTGAAGCTCGGCTGAAGCTCGGCTGAAGCTCGGCTGAAGCTCATCTGAAGCTCGGCTGAAGCTCATCTGAAGCTCGGCTGAAGCTCGGCTGGTCCAGAGTCTGATCCAGAGTTTGTCCCGCAGCTTCTTCATGACGGGGTATCTGCCGCTGGGCTTCGAGTTCGCCGTGGAGCTGACCTACCCGGAGTCGGAGGGAACGTCGTCCGGCCTGCTGAACTGCTCGGCTCAGGTGCGGCTCTGCGGCGGCCGGTCTGTGTTGTTCAGGTGGTGAGTCCGCCCGCTCTTTCCCCGCAGGTCTTTGGGATCATCTTCACCATCTGCCAGGGGAAGATCATCGACGGCTACGGCACGCGGGCCGGGAACATCTTCCTGTGCGTCTTCCTGCTGATCGGCACCATCATGACGGGTGAGACCTTCAGAATATCGTCTGGATTCTAAACTCTTATTTATCGTCATTTAAACATTTATTTAAACAGTTATTTAAACATTTATTTAAACATTTATTTAAACATTTCCTTCAGAAAAAAGATAAAAACAAGAACTTGGTTTGATGCTCCAGGATGGGAACATGATGGAATTCTGCATTAAAATGATTATTTAGGGATCAAACAATAAATCAAAAAACATCAAACTTTGAAGAACGTTTGATGACAAATAAAAATAAAATTTAATGGAAATCTGATGATTATTATGCATTTCTATGAACAGGTTTGCTTTCTATTAAACACGGATAAATGATCAGATAAAATTGTATTTTCTGTCTCAGAAAACGTCCTGTTGAGTTAAAACTTAAAAGTAAAAGTATTTTGTCTCAGATTTAGACTGGGATTTTTGTACATTTAAAATATTTTGAAAA
>NC_050535.1:634361-635340 GCF_002922805.2 Oryzias melastigma | reverse complement strand
CCATAAATGTACATTTTTTTCTGACTATTTTTTGCCTAATAATTTATAACAAAGATGCTGAAACAATTCAATAAACTCAAATTGAACATTTTAAAGAAATTCTTTTAGAAAACTTGAATTTAAAGCACAAAATTACTAAAAATAACGTATTTTTTTCAAAAACATCCTTTTAAAACTGCTTTTTCATAATTCTGTGAAGAACTTTGTGATTTTTATTTGAAAGTTGCTATTATTATTATAAAAATCGATCTTTATTTTGATAAATTATAGAAAGATTCTAACAAATATTGTTAAATAAATGAAAAAACAATATATTTTTATTTAATAACCATTTATTTTTCTGTTTTGTTTCACAAAGTTGAGAAAAATGCAGATGTTAATGTTGTATTTCAGATATTTGGTTTAGGAGACTAAGAAGTACACATGATAGTACTTTCACTTCACAGTAGTACACATTAGACTCACACATAATGTCTGGTAATAGATTTAAGGTCAATGTTGATATTTACTAATCGTCCCTTCAGAGTAAAGAAGGATTTAGTGAGTTTAAAGTATTTAAATGTCTTTTTTCCCATTAAGGATTTTTCTTCTTTGTAAGAAAATCTTCTCTGAAGCTTCAGCAGAAAGTGGACCTGATTCAGATCTTCCTCATCCTCATCCCAGCTGGAGGACTTTAGTCTGCTTCAAATCAAACCAGGAACCTTTTTATGCAAATTTCCCACAAACCCTTTCTGTGTGAACGGATTAGTAAACAGGAAGTTGGAGGATCGTCCTCCAGCTGAAGGTCGACAGGTGAACCTGTTCGGATCTGATGGAGTTCTGCTGTTCAGAAGGTTCTGGTTCGGTTCTGGTTTGAAGTTCAGACGTCTTTAGAGTTCATCATCAAACTGCAGAGCGGCTAGTTTGGCTTCAGTTCATAAACCTTCAACCAGCTGTTTCACGGCTGAGCGGCGCCGCCTCCTCTTCCTCCTCCTCTTCC
>NC_050535.1:630998-633547 GCF_002922805.2 Oryzias melastigma | reverse complement strand
CTCCTCCTCCCACAAAGACGTTTCTCCGTTTGTCCGATTCTCTGCAGGTCTGATCAAGTCTGACCTGAGGAGACAGAAGGCCAACCGGATCGCCAAAGAAGAAGTAGGTGGACGTTCTGTCCGTCCAGCAGAGAAATGTTCACAGACGACATTTTTATGAAGAATCTCAAACTGTGGTCATGACCTCATCTTGATCCAAAATGTCATCTGTGAAGAACTGCTGCTGTTTGCATGTGCATGTGCACGTGCACCTCCTGCTGCTTCTGCTGCGCTCTTCAGGCTCCGCCCACTGAAATGTGCTTGCATGACGGCTTCAAAGGAACGCATGACGTTTACTAACAAAGTTACTAACGTTTTTTTACTAATTCTAAGAGGTATTTTTGTAAACATTAATATAATGGGATTTAAACCAACAGTAGAACATATTTCTACTAAATCCCTCAATTTTTCTAACCAGATGCTGGAGCCTATCCTTACTGTATTCATTAAATGAGATTTCAAATGTTATGTCTGCTGCAGGTCACAGAAAAGAGAAACTGAGGAGAAATTAGTAAAACCTTTAGAGTTGAGGATCTGAAGCCAGTTTGAGGATCAGAGGATGAAGGAGTTTCTGTATATCAGGGACTCCATGAATGACCTTCAACCACCTCCAGAGAACACTTGAAGGTCAAAAGTATCAACTCTGTAGCAGCAAGGAGCCCAAATTCCAAAACCCGTCCAGGAGGCGATGCTGTAACCATGGCGACTGTCTCCAGAGACCTGCAGCAGCATCACGTCTGAAATCAGCTCGTTTAGTGAATCAAAGATGTTAAGTTTTTGTTTTTTAGGTTTCTAGAGTCAGCTGGCTCGTCAGGAGTTCACGTTTTTCTTTTCGGGTCTCCAGGTTTGGGTGAAGACGCTGTTTTGATTTAACCAGAAGTTCACATGTTTCTAAAGACGGTTATTAGCGATCCTGATATCAGAGCTCAAAGCTCGGTGTCTTCATCCAGCCTGGAGGCTCAGAGCCTTGAGATGCTGAATGAGAAGTTGTTGTTTTAGGCCGAGAGGCTGATGTCGGGCCAGGACTATGGAGCCACGGCCCTCCTCGCCCAGACGCCGCCCGCTTCCTCTCAAGCCTGACCAATCAAACTCTTTCGTTTCCACAAACAAATCTCTGCAAATCTTAGCTCGACTCTCAGAAGCACAAAGGTAGGAGCACCTCCAATGAAACCCTCACACCTTTCCTCGCTGATCCCCACACCTGCTGTTCACCCCACCCCCTCCCCCGACCTTCTGACGACCTTCACACGATCGCACAGATGATTCTTCTCACCTGTTTGCTCCACAGAGAAACCCCAACGTTTGATTACAGGAAAAACAAGTGTTTGTGATGTGAACACCTGCTCTCAGGTGAGGGCGGGGCATCAGAGGACCTGAAGCTCCATCCTTTCCTCACCTGAGAACAGAACTCCTACAAAGAATTCCAGCTTTCCTCTGAGTTCTTGCTGGTTCTGATCCCAGACGTCAGCAGAACGCTGAAGTTTGAGACCTAAAAGTTCTACGCAGAACGAGAGAAGTTGCTGCACTTGCAGGAATAATTCTTACAATCTTCAAAGGATTTGGTCCAAATTGATGCTTTCACGTAAAATGGTTCGTGTTCCGGTTCAGGATCCATCGTCTACATCAGGAGAGTCTAACTCGATCACACAGGGGACCGAAATCCAAACCTCACCTGAGGTCACGAGGAGAACAGGATGAACATTTATGTAACACTCTAAACTATATTTATAAAACTAACTTTCAAACATAATTCTGAACTAGATATATAACTTTACCTGTGATAATGATAGTGTGAATGATGCAAGATGAATTTGAACATGGAAGATGATAGCAGCTAAAATATTAGCTAAATGTCAAATTAGCCTAAATAGCTAGCGTGTAAATATTAGCTAAACTCCAAAATATAACAGTCCAAAAAGCTATCAGAATACCAATTTTAAAACTTTAAAACTGTAACTTTTTAACATAATTATAAATAAAAAGCAGGAATATTATTCCAGAATAAATCAACTTAAACCTTAAATAACTTTAATGTTTTACTCTCCATAAAAATATATTTTGTCAAAATTCTACAAGTTAGAAATGAGCTCAAGATAACATCGGGGCATTAATAACAATAAAATGATCTGGAGGGCCGGAGAGAGTTACCTGGAGGGCCGGATCCGGCCCCCGGGCCTCGACTTTGACAGGTGGTGTAAGGTCAGAGGTCAGCACCTTTACCAGTAAAAGAGCCGTTTGGTTTTGATTTCTACTGATCTAAATCCAAAAGGATCCACAGAGTTTTACTTTAGCTGTAAGAAATCTGGATTTTCACTCATGACCTTCTGTTTGTAAATAATATGAATTAGAATTCTTCAGGTCAACAGGATGTAAAAACCTTTTACAGTTTATCATCTATGTGAACCTCAGACATCAGTTTATACATTAAATACATGCTAACTATGTAATCTTTTCTTAAAACAATTCCCGTTTTATTTTTCTTTTCTTTATGTTGTTCTTGTCCTCAGCAG
>NC_050535.1:629585-630517 GCF_002922805.2 Oryzias melastigma | reverse complement strand
CATCAGAACATTTTGTTTCTGATCCATCGGAGTGAAGGTTCTTCTTGATTCTCTTCACTGACACTAAAATCTGAAAATAAAAAGGGAAAGAGGGCGGGGCTTCATGATCGTAGCCCAGAAGAAACCGCCAACTTTACTAAAGGCGCTCCAGAACTCTGACCCATTTGTAAAAAGGTCGAGAATGTTGGATACCCGGCAGCTGTTTGAACACGCCCACTAAAGCTGTCTTGATGGACAGCTGTCAATCAAAAGGCTGAGTTTAGAAAATTACATAATTTAATAGAAAGTAAAGCTGATCTTCATGGATGATTCCACTGAACTCAAGTCAAATCCACGACACAGATCCTGACAGTCTTTAATCAGGAGTAAAATCACAAAACGTTCTTCAATGGTTTCCACCAGGAAGTGTGAGTTCTTTCAGACGGGAGGACGTTTAAAAATGCTGCTGAAGGCGGTGACTGTGCGGAGAAACCTGCAGGATCTCCTGATCTGAGCAGCCCTTTCTGCTATGATAACTGTGAGATTAACGTTCTGGCTTCAGATGAAGATGAAGAGTTTCAGGTTCTGGAGTTCTGACCCGGTTCAGCTGCAGGGAGCTGCTCTCATGTCTCTCTATCTGTGTCTGTAGTCAAAAAAGTGCAGCCAATCAGATCGCCGCCTCAACAGCTTCCCTAGCCACTCCGCTCTGCGATTCGTCAGCCCCCCAACCACGAGTCAGGAGGGCCAGGAGGAGGCGGGACGGGAGGTGGAGGAGGTAGGATCAGGAGGCCACTCTGTGTCTCCTCACTCCCCCCTCCAGAGGTCTCTCCCCCAGTGTAAGAAAACCCAACCACTGTTCACACATCTTCCTCATCCTCCTCATCCTCCTCATCCTCCTCATGCTCCTCCCCAGGGCCTCCTAAGCTTTTGGAGGTGACAACATCTCCCTGTCC
>NC_050535.1:627479-629478 GCF_002922805.2 Oryzias melastigma | reverse complement strand
ATCCTCCTCATCTTCCTCATCCTCCTCATCTTCCTCATCCTCCTCATCTTCCTCCTTATCCTCCTCATCCTCCTTATCCTCCTCATCCTCCTCATCCTCCTCCATCCTCCTCCATCATGATTCCTGAGGATTTATGTTCTGCTTCCTGCAGCAGAAGATCAGAAGAACGAACATCTGACGATGTTTGTTAACAAGTTGAACTTCCCCACAGATTTGTTTCCTAAGTTCATCTTTGTCGTGTTCTGGTTCAAACTGAGGAGCTAAAGATAAAAACGTTTGATGAGAGTCTGTTCTTAACCGTCATTCTCAACAATTTAACACGTCTCCTTTGATTGACAGGACCCGCCCACACGCCAAAGCGGAAGCCTGGATGCCATTTCAGTCATCAAAGAGGCGGAGCTTTAGCCACCCGCCGTCAGGAACCTGAAGCGTTCCTCCAGATCAAAGATCAGAACGGCTGTTTGTGCCTTCAGTGAGGAAAATGTAAAAATGACGTCAGTTTGATCTGAACATCACTGTAAATACTGAGGAATGAAGCTATGATTTAGAGGATGTTTGAGAGGATGTTTATAACACTGTTGTTGTTTACTTTCTTAGAAAATAAATCTGTTTTATAAAACTTTAATCTGATCCAGATCTTCTGCTTTAGAAACTTTTGATGAATCACATCAGTGACTGTCAGAGGAGGGAAGTTTCTCTGGAGAATCCAAGAAAAGATCTAATTTGATGTTAAAAACAGACTTTGAGTTTGAAGAATTACCTGATGAGTCATCCTGTTTGCTCCAGTCTTCTATCTGATCTTCTCAGCTTCTCTTTCCTGGTTCCAGCTGCTCATCGTTCTGCTCTGACAGAAGAAACGCCTCAAATTTGACTCAGAAATCCAAACCAATCCTCTGATATTTGGTTTATATTGACCGCTTAAATGTTGAGGTGAAGAACGGATGAAGGTGAACTTTAAATTCCTGAATTTAACCTGAATATTTGAAGGAAATTGACCAAATTTCACCTCATTTTATTCTGTAGTAATTTCCGATTTAGCCACAGGAGGGCAGCATTGTCACGTAAAACAAACCAAGAAAGAAAATCAAAAATATGTTTAGTTTCATCATTTGACTATAGAACACACATTTTTTTAAATTTTGGCACATTTCAGGTTAAATATATTTTATAAGCGTTTATTTGTTCCAGTGGAGGTGAAACAAAGACAAACGTGAAGCACAGGAGGCGATTGTGACGGAGCAGAAAGAGCGTCTCGGTTCCTCTGCAGGTGTTTGATACCTGATCTTCAGCGTGTGACATCATGTTGTTCAGCCTCATCTGAACTATTGAGGAACACAGACAGGAATGTCTGCAGAGGAGCGAGGCGAGTGACCTCAGGCATGCTGGGAGATCCGCGTGGGCCCACCCACATGTGGGGAGATATTTTAGATCTGCCTGGTAGATTGAAGGTTCTGGTGGTTCTGATCAGTCAAACTCCATCTGCAGTTATTATTATTATTAGAGAGGATTTCCTCTCATCTGAACGTCTATGATCATCAGAAGAAGGTCATGTGATCCTCCGTCTGATGGACTGAAGTGTCGAAACTTCAGGACAAAACTGGAGAAAAATTAGTCAAAATGACAGAAAATGAGAATCGAGAGAGAAGATGTTTGTTTGTCATCATGTCAGGGGCCCGTTTCAAGAAGCAGGTTCAACAAATTTAGAGTTCGAACCTGAACTTAGAGTCACTGGACTCTAAATTCTCAAACTCAGGGTTTTCGGTTCCAGAACAGCTGAAAATGTTTGATTCAATCAACTTGAAGTTGTCAGAACCAGAATCAGGTGCGAGCGTCGCGACCATAAAAAGCTCTGATCAATAGAGCAAAGACAGCACAATTCACCATGGCAACGGGGACAAACATCTGAGTTTAGTACTTCCGGTGGCGGAAATTGATAAGTTCCTTCAAGCAAATGCGACTATAGGAGAACATTTTCTGCAAGAAAAGCAACACAGCTGCA
>NC_050535.1:627065-627341 GCF_002922805.2 Oryzias melastigma | reverse complement strand
TTAGAATGGGAGCCAGAGAGAGCAGAGCGCGCTGTGTTTTTCTGGTTTGGATGGTGTCACGTTTGGGGGGGCAGTCCTGAAATTTGGGGGGGCATTGCCCCACCGTGCCCATGCCTAGATCTGGTCTTACAGTTTTTCCCTGTTGCTTTGGTTCATTTATTGAAACAGAAATTAAATTTATTAAAATAAAAGATCCTTTGGCTAAACACACTTACACTTTTCCAAAACAGTTCAGATCTCTAGTAAAACCAAGTTTCTTCTCCAAAACTCTTCACA
>NC_050535.1:618451-626947 GCF_002922805.2 Oryzias melastigma | reverse complement strand
CCTGTCTTGAACCTGCCCCCTTAACTAGGATCCTCATGGGATCGTTGGACCTTCAACATCCGGTCCTCATGTTCTTGTGGGTTTACAGAGATCTACTAAGCATATCCCAGGAAACATCTTCCTCTTTCAGCCCCCTCCAAAAAGAAATACAAGTGGTAGCTGTCGTTCCTACTTCCTGCTCCATCTCACTCCCCCACAGCATGTTTTTGCCCTGGCCTCCTCTTCTCTTTAACAGTTTGTGTTTTTCTTCCCCCACTAGCCTTCCTGAAGTCAACGTCGAGGCGCCATCACACCTGAGGGAGGCGGGACAAAGCAGAGGGGAGGAGGAGCTTCCCTCTCAGTCCTTCTCTTTCTGAACGGCAAAAAATATTCCCCAGTTCTGTCAAAAAAAGGAGGTGATGGGACAGGAAGCTAAAGCTCATGATCACAGCTCTTTGATTTCATGACCATGCCTGAGGAACACTTTCATTCCTGTCACAATCTTCAAAAACGATCAATTCAACTTACTAAATGACCAATCAGATGCCTCGATTAAATGTAGGCGGGGCTTGCTGGCCCAAACGTCCAGCATTCAAAGCGTTTGATTGACAGATTGCGTGTAGCTCGTTTCAAGTGTGGTGTTACCTTCCTTCCTACAAGCTCACTCCTGATTGGTGAGAGTGGTTCCCATAGCAACATTGACTCTGACTGACTCGGACCAATCACTGCTTACTGATGGTGTCGTGTACTAACATGGCGGCATCTGCATGCGAAGAAATGGCGTCTGAATCGACTTCATGAGGTAGGAGCTGAAAGTAAACCATTTTTTATTGGGGGGGGGGCATCCTGTCCAGTTCTCATAGACAGTCAATGGTCCATCCTTAAAAACAAGCAAAAGAACAGGATTTAAACGCCTCCCCTCCCAGCAGAGGGCGCTCTTTGGTTCCGTAACAGCCAGACTTCTGCCTATTTTCCATTCCAACACGTTTGCGTTTTTGTCCATCGGCTGTTTTTTCCTGCAGCGTGAAAACACCAGCAAAAGCAGCGGAGCGGCTTCAGCTGACTGTCCCACAGCCTCACCTGTACATACTCACCTGGAGTCACTAAGCTAGCGGGGGGGCCCTGGAGTCCGGCGCTCCCACACTTTAATATTCCAGCATTTATGATAGAAGAAGCTTCTGTTTTTCTGTGGTCTGTTAGGATGGAGACGTAACCAGGACGACCTCGTCCTCCTGATGACTGAGCACTTCCTGGTCACGCCTGGTTGGGGGCCACAGAGCATGAGAAAACAGACATGCTGCCGTGTCTCACGTGAACATCTCCTCGTTTTTGTGGTTCTGTACAGACTGCATGGTCTTCATCCGCCCTCAGAGGCTTCAGTTGGATCATTCAGGATGAACGCTCGTCTTCCTCCAGAACCAGCTGAGGTGTCAGCGGGTCCGGAAGCTTCTGCTGCAGAACTTTCTATGGTTTCCTTTGAAAACTCTGGAGCAGCGCCAGGGTGTCACAAACACGTTTACGAAGATCCTAACTCCAGTTCAACAATATTTATGACAAATACAATTAGCTCATCAGGAAGTCCACAGCAACAGTCGGATCTGTCTGTGACCTGAACACCAACACAAACCTCCAACACATGGTTTACAAACAGGAAGTCAGGCCCCGCCCTCAGCTCTGATGTATCGTTTTTTCCTTTCTGTAAAGACTGGGATCTGGAAGATTCTGTCTCCTGAGCGCAGATCTTCCTCTTCACTTTGTTTCCCTGTCAGTAAACACTAGGGGGCGGAGTCTCCTCACCTGTGTACCTGCAGGTCATGAGGGGAAACTGCGTAACGGAGGGGGTGCCCTGGCCTTTTGTTAAAAAGCAAAGCTTAAAAAAATCTTTTAGGCTTCTCCCCCTCGATTAGAGGCTCCGCCCCTTCGCCTGTGGCGTCACTATCTGGGGGTCATAAATTCTCAAATCCATTTAAATTTCTTGAAGAGTTTGAATGTCTCCCTCACTGTCTCTCTTCCTTATTTATTGACAAATGATGTAAAAGTTTATTCTGAAGACGTTTTTCACTCTTCTTTTAGAGAGCGGCTGCTCAGGATGTTTCGTGACATCACATGACCAGCAGCGTTTCTTTTTGTGCCTGAAACGAGTCTCAGCAGCTTCAGACTCGGACGGTTTCGTTTGAGACGAAGCGGTGACACGCTGATCCACAGCTGGTTCAAATCCTCCACACTGTGAAGTTTAGATTTCTTTCGGATATTTAGGATTTATGATGATTTTGTTTTTTCTGAAGATATTTTCTCACAATCACATCAAACGATGTTCTCATGTGAAAGTTCTCGACAAACCAAAGGACTGTCTTTCCAGGGAAGGTTCAAGAACCGTCAGGTCGTTAACCCTTTCCCTGATCATTTTGATGTCATGTGACCAGATCTGTTTGGATCGGAATCTCTGATCCAGTCTGTGATCACATCGATCAAAACGATCAGGAAAGGTGGATTTGTCCTTCAAGCTGTCATCCGTCTGGAATCACGTCTCAGTTCCTCACATCAATGTTTACAGATTTTTACAAACTTTCTGTTTCCTGTCAGGTTTGGATCGGTCTCGTTCTCATCCTCAGCTCAGAAGAAGACCCCCTTAATCTGAGCTGGAAGTCCGACTCTCTGACTTTAATGTCCGTCTTTTTTAACGGCACTCCTTTAACGAGAAGAACATGTTTGTATTTGGATCATTTCTGTTGTGTGATCTGGAACAGTAAACTTTGGATTGTGAGATAAACCTTCATGTTTTGCTCATTTGTTTAGTTTTATTTTTGTAAATGATATCAAGATATTAATATAAATGTTACAAAATAAATCACCCTTGTTAAAATGAAGTTACACTTTATAAATATTAATTTATAAACATATTAGAGTGCACTGTATGTTTCTGAATTTACCAGAATAAAATATAAACACATGAAGTTCTAAAGGTTCCCAGACAGTTTTTCTGCCCGGTAACAGGGTCTGATTGGATGAATTTTTGGAAATGAATCAGTCAGGAAAGCATGTATAGATGTTGAACGTCTTTAATTGTGTGTTCATTATTAAGGATACAAACACAAACATTTCTGTTTACACATCACTACAAACTGATTATGTTTCTGCTGCCTCTTATTTCCTGCAGACATGCTGACAAACATGGTGATAAAACCGTCCTCCTTTCATTTATCACAAAAGTTACAAGCATAAAAAGGAAAATCTCATTTTTGCGTCAAAACTGAATCCAGAAATCAGGCTTCGAGTGTCATGCACTGTGGGGGTTCAGCCACTAGGAGGCGCCAGTCATTCAAAAACATGTTTTAATTATTGACATTTCTAAACCTGTCAGGAAGTATTTCAGAATCACATCAGGAAGGTAACAGCGAGCAGCGAGGCTCATGGGAAATGGAGTCCATTAGAGATTTGTTTGTGTACTTGAATGATCAGGAGGATCATGAAACATCTGCAGGATCAGGTCAGGTGTAAGCAGGGGGGGTTGAACATCTGATCACATGACCCTGGCGGGTCAGTCCTGTGGGGACAGCTGCTGCTGGCTGGAGCTCCTCCTGCGACCTTGAGCGTGGCGTGGGGGCGGCATGCCTCAGCTGCTCAGCAGAACGATGATGTAGATGAGGAGCAGGCAGATGAGGATGAGTGTGAAGTTCACAAACAGCTCCTGCAGGTTCCTCTTGGCCTGGGGGTTCACCTCAATCTGGGACGCCCGCCGGATGGCCGACTTGGTCATGTGCTGAACGCGCTCCATCGGGGGATGGTTAGATTTTGGCGGTTTGGGTGGGAGGAGCAGAAAGAAGCAGCCGGAATTCTCTGAAGAGTTTTCTTCTGCAGGTTCAGGAGCAGAAAGACCTTCAGTTAAACTCGTTTACTGACAGGCTAAAGCCCCCCACCATGAACCCCCCAGGACAATATCTGAGGGGGGAGAAATGTGACCTTTCAGTATCGCAGCACATGGAGCGATTAGAGCGGAGCGGCTGAGAGGCGCCAACTGAGGCCTGTTGATGTGTTAACCCCCCACCCCCAACACATGCACACACACACATGCACACACGGCTGTGTAATCTTTACAGGTGAAGGAAGTTCTTCCCTGCAGGTGAACCTCTTGGAGCTCCGCCCCCTGTGCATCTGAATAGACAACAGTCTACCCATCTCTTTTTTTTCTGGTTTGGACTGTAAGTCTGACCCACTGTGGTTTTCCACATCGGCGTCCGTCTATGTCCTCCTTGATTCCAGTTGGGGTGACTGGGTTGCTGGAGCCTATCTCAGCTGTTAAAGGGTGAAGGCGGGGTTTACTCTGGACCTGTCGCCGGCCCGTCACAGAACCAAACACCTGATCATTCACACCTGAGGGAGGATTCAATGGACCGCAGAGAACATGCAAACAGGTAGAACCCGAACGGGATTCAGACCTGCTGTGAGGACTGCTGACCACTCCACCATGTCTCCACTGCCTTTGTGTTTTCTAGAAAACTCTGAAATCAAAGGGTTTCATCTGAGATGCTGGTCTGGCAGCGTGCGCGTGCGTGCACGTGTTTCTGCAGCAGCAGAGCTCTCCTCTTGTCTCCTTAAACAGCCGTCATGGCCGCTCCGCTCAGGACAAACAGCTCCAGGCGCTGACACTTTTATCTGCTGTTAAAAGAAGTCAGAGTTTTATGTGGACGCCTCGCAGCAGCCGCAGCAGCGCCACCGAGCTCCTGCACATGGACATGTTTGGAAGTCTGAGCAGGAATGGTGGAGATCCGACTGATTGGACCTGAAATGGATTTGAAGCTGCTCTGAGCTGCTGTCAGTTTCTCTGCAGTTTTGGAAACTTCTCCAAAGCAGCTTGATGGTTTCAGAGTTTGACCTTCAGACCTGAAGCTTCTTCATGGTTTTCTTTACCATCTTGGACTCCCTGATCTTCTGGTTCCTCCTAAACCTTCAGGAGCTCCTTCAGCAGAACTGGATAAAGGTTCTGGAAGAACCCTGGTTCCCCTGAGCCCTGATGAGACGATGGTGCGGTTCCAGTGAGAACAGCTTTGAAGCAGAGCTCTGCTCAGCACAGCTTGACCTACATCTAGACCTGTGCCGCTCTGAGATCAAACCCACAGCTCTGTGGAGCTTCAGTGGCCGGTGGGACCCTTCTGATGGACCACCATGTTTACTGCTGGTCTGATCCAACCTCCAGCTGCTCTGTGTGTTTGTGTGTTTACAGTAAAGACAAAATTCAAAATGAAAATTAAAGCAGCATGGTGTGTTTGATGGTGTGCAGGTGTTACCCCCACCCCATCAAACACCCCCCAGCTGCCACCATGGTCAGAGAAGCATTTGATAAATTCACGGGAGAGAAAAAAAACACTTTTTCAAAATGTCGACTTTTCTGTTGGTTTTATCTCCATAGCAACCATTTCATGTTTTTGTTGTTTGAGGATGACGAACAGATCGATGTCATTCTTAAGAGAATCAGATAAAGTAGATTTTTGGGTTTCCTTGGCAACAGAGGTTTTTCTTAATACATTCGTAGGGTTTGTTATATTGTTTAGTTCAGCTTGAACCAGAGATTCGTGTTTTTAATGTTCATAATATTCTAAAAAAAAGCTGTGCGGCGTCAGGTGAGGCTGCTTCTGTGAGCTTTGTTCCCTGTTAGCTTCCCAATTATGTTTAAGGAATTAGGAGGAGATAGACCGAAACCTCTAGGAGGAGTTTACATTTGTAGGAGGAACTAAAGGGATTTTTTTCTTTAATGTCAATATGACGGCCTCCTCCTGAGGTCAAAGGTGAACAAAACGCTGCCTGTGGTTGTAGACTTCAGCAGGTGGTGTTTGTGCAAAATGTAACTGATTTGAATAAAAGTTTTCTTTTCTCACATTGAGGGAAAATGTGATCAAATTGACTAATTTCTCACGTTGCTACAACCAGGCTGCCAGGCTGTTGGTCGTGTTGTCATGATGTCATCGCATTTTTGGTGGTGGGTCGCTTACTATCTGCAGAATTCAGTTTCATCTGGGACTACATGTCTGCACATTTTGGGGAGTTTCTAGTTTGTGGGTGAAAAATACTCAAAGGTGCAAAAAGAAAGAAGTTTTCTTCTTGTTGTTGTTTACTCTTCCTGCCGCTGTTTTCCAGCGTTTGAATCCGCCGTCCTCGCTTGTGAGATTTCATCAAAGTTCTTAGCTGTATTTTTAGAGCGCTGATGACTTCAGCTCTTTGTTCTCCTCACCCCCCCATCAACAGCTGAATGTCCCCGCTGTGACTGGGGGCGGGGCTTGGAACAAAGTTTCCTTTCCAAGGTGAATCCTGAAATACTCCAGCCATCTCCACGTTTCCATGGAAACGCAGAAAGCGCTCAGGTGTGTTTCGGTCAGTCTGGACCCAAAACCTGCCAGCTGGGGGGCGGGGTGATGGTCAGAAGCTGAAACATTTGTGAGCAGATGCTGACCTCCTAACCAAACTAGGACGTGCTCAGCTGCACATTTCGTGGGGGGGGGGGGGGGGGTCTTCTCTTCAGTCTAATTTCCTGATTTAATCCTGATAAATATGTGAAGCTTCACTTCAAAGAATCTACAAGAAGCAGATGATTTTTAGAGCCCTCCGTCTGATGTGAGCATCCAAATGATCCGAAGGTTTCCGTCCGTCCTCCACGTTCCTCCGCGATCGGATGGTTCCATCTGGATTCTTCAGACAGTGGGAACATGAACAACAACCTCCTTCCTGAGATGAAATCGTGGCTCCAGCCATAATCTGATCAGCTGATGTGATTACAGTCATATGATGATAATTACAGATAAAACTGCTTGTCCCCGTGGGGGGGGGGTCCACCACCCCCGCCCCCCTTTTTCTGATCAGATGAAAAGTTTGAACCCTCAGAGATCCTCAGACAGAAGATCACCATTCTGACAGAACCGCTCCATCTGCATCATGTGACTCAGAATCTGCAGGTTCTTACCTCAGAGGGAGTCCAGCACGGAGCCGCCCGCAGTTTGACAGAGAAATGTCAGAAATGCAGCTTCACGCGCCTGTACACCAGGAGGAGGAGGAGGAGGAGGAGGAGGAGGAGGACAGCCCAGCTCCAGTTCAGGAGGAGGATCCGGGTCTGATGACTCTGATGAGGCTCGGAGGTTTAAGCAGGAAGTTCAGGTTTTAAAATAGTTTGATGCTTTTTTATAAGTCATGTTTCAGCTTTTTGACCCCCCACCCCATGGGGGATTCTGGAGGACCTGACACAACAGTGCAGACCCCCACCCCCCAACCCCTCCAAAAGCAGCAGAGGCACTGTGTGCACAAAAGGATTTACTTCATCTGACAGGCTGAAAAAGTGGTTTCTTCCTCCATCTCGAAAGCCTTACATGGTCAAATGCCAGAGGACCCCCCCCCCCCTTTTCGCAGAGGGGCGTGGGGGGAGAGGGTGTTTTTATCAGATTAGACCTGAATAAACCCAAAATTCAAAGGAGAAATGAAACTTTAGAAACAGAACGGACAGATTCCAGGAGGAGTGACTCCTCTCTGTCACACACAATCTTTGTCAGGAGAACAGAGCAGAACCCGTCTTTGTTCTTTCAGCTTCTCCTGATTCTACACAGAACGCATGTTCAGCTTTAGGCGGTCAGCTGATCGGAAGACGAGCCTCATCATGAGGAGAATCTGAGAAGATGTTTTTGGAAAATTCCTCAGAGTGAACATCTGCAGCATACATGCTCTTTGTTCTCATCAGCTGGGTTTGTTTTGGACCGCTCCGTGCTGCTGTTGGCCGCTCAGCACATATCTTCTGTTTGCCTCTTTTTCAGGCCCTCCCCTCTCCAAATATGGGGAGTTGTGTCCTCGCCACCGTATCTATATTTGGACCTCCAAGCCTCTGAGACCTTCCCTGACCTGAGAGAAACTGGGGAGGAACTGAAGGGCTCGGATCCCCCCACCACAGCAGCTCGGACCCCCCCACCCTAACAGCTTGGACCCCCACCCCAGCAGCTCTGAGGAAACCTTCTGGTCGCTGCACCTCCTGAAGAGTGGAGGCCTCCAGAAGCATCAATGTGGGGTCACGAGGAGAACATGCAAACTCACTTTTATTCCCCACCCTCAAATCAGAGAGGAAGTTCTTGTTCCTCAGAGTTCTGCAGAAGGTCCAGATGGACCTCCATCACCTTCAGTTCAGGATTTGAGGAAACGTCAGGATCTCCTGGAAGCAGAAGGTCATCATGTCATCAGACATCCACTGGGGGAGGGAGGGGGGGGGTGTCAGCTTTAAGGGATCAGACTTTAAATCTGTGAGAAACCTGATGTCCACAAATATAAACTGCACCTGATCACCTGTCCCGGCTCCAACAACCCCCCCAATCCCAGCATTCCCAGGAGACTCTCAGCTTTGGAGCATCAAGGACGTTCTGAAAACACCACGGAGCCGGACCGGGCCGAGCTGAGCCGGGCCGGGATTTCTGTGCATGTTTGTGATTTCTACCATGCTTCCTCCACCTCTTACCTGGAGTGAGGCTTTCTCAGTGGTGGGGGGGGGGGGGT
>NC_050535.1:614410-614782 GCF_002922805.2 Oryzias melastigma | reverse complement strand
GCATACAATGATGTCATCGCACATCATTATGACACCACTGTGTGAAGTCTCAAACATCGCGTTGTCATGGTAACCGCGCCAGAGCGCGCATGCGCAGTTATGCTCTTGCTGTGAAGAGCGAAAATCAACAGGAAAAAGCTGCATTTCTGAGGGAATGTTCCCGCGTGTTTTAGTCCAGATGATGAAATAAGGTCTAAAAAAGTTCAATTCCTCCGCTGTCAAGTATTTGTGACTCATTTCCTCTTTCTTTTACTGTCTTCTGCTTTAAAATGATCAACTTCGTAACCTCCAGCAAAGTGATGAGGTTCAGTGTGTTCATTTGCGATTGGCTTTTATTTGGGGAAACGCCGCCCTCTAGTGATGTGCGAGTCG
>NC_050535.1:555042-614274 GCF_002922805.2 Oryzias melastigma | reverse complement strand
TTCAGTGTTTTCATTTGCGATTGGCTTTTATTTGGGGAAACGCCGCCCTCTGCCGGTGAGAAAAAAAACCCTCTTAGAAGAGGAACATCCGGGTAATTTGGTCAGCTGACCAAAACACGGAAGCCGCGCAGGCGGATGATCAGGAGAGTCAAAAAGAGACTCATTTTCAGAGAAATGCGTCCATTATTGAGGTTTTAGCAACTTTACAGGTGAATATAAAGCTTTATTTCCATAGAAAACTCTGAAAGTGGAATTATTTAATCTTTGACTGACGTGACAGGACGGTAAAACCGAACGTTTCCATTTAAGTTCTAGGTAAATATCGATTTTTAAAAGAACTATATAAGCAACTTAACTTGAGTGTAGATTGGGGTCGTTTTCAGCAGTTTGAATGTTTTATAATGCTTACAAAAACACAATCATTTTTGACAAGCATTTTAGGTGTAAATCAAAAGCTAAATATGTAAAAACTCTTCTATACTGTTTAGAAACATCGTTTAGAAACAGAAAAATGTGAATCAACTTGAATTAAAAAAAGTTTTAATTAAAATATGAGGCTTGTGTATGCACTCCAAACTGGAGTGTATATACCTGCAGACCTTTGAACCTACTCAACTTACTAGTGTACCTATTTACACACATACGTTCTTACTTCTTACATAGATAGTTATGTTCTTACTTACTTAAAAAGGCCATCTATGATTTTCTTCAGGCTTTCACAGTAAACTTTATCCATACATATGATCATATGTTCCCTTTGGAACACTAAAAAAATATATATTTATGAAATATTAGTTATTTTTTGGACTTTTCATTCCCAGAAGTAAAACGACTCAATCTCTGAGGCTCCGCCTTTCACTACTTGTCGGTTCCGCCCATTTCATGACGTCATCCCTGTTGGTCCACCTCTCTGCTTAGATCCCTGAAGGTCTCCACTCTCTCCAAACTTCTCGTCTCTGTGCTGCTGGAGTTGATCTTCAGCATCTCCTGGAGTGGAGATGAAGACGGTCTTAGGAGGCAGAGGAAGCTGGACTGGACGCTGTGAGAGATCAGAGCGAGCTCATCTAGACAGAAGGAGGCCGTTTTTCTGTCCTCATCTAGTCGGTGGCAAGCAGGAGCTAAAGTCCAGGTAGCAAATAAAAGCAGAGACTGCATCAACATCGTAAAAAAGCTTAAAATAGTTGTTCCTTCAGACCAACGAGCGTCAGAAGTTTGTTTGGTTTCAGACTTTGTGGGCAAATGCATCGGAGAAGAAGCCAAACATGAAGGAGTCCGGCTCCTCTTTGATGCTCTGCAGCAGCCGCTCCTCAACAAGCAGGTGAACACTTCACACCTCCAGAGGAGCAGATGTTCTGGGAGAGCTGCAGCTTCCTCAGAACCAGAGGAACCCGCTCCTGAACATGATGTGTGTCCTCCTCAGATGGCGTACGTCCTGCTGGACATCGCCGTGCTGGAGCTTTTCCCTGAACTCAACAAGGTAACGAGCAGATCCGAGCCAGAACTCCGCTGAGGACTCCTGGGAACCGGAGCAAAGCTGGCGTCGCCACCGCCACCAGCTGGAGGATTGAAGATTCAAACACTTTTCAGAAGAAGACAAACCATCCACTGTATATGAGGACTGGACCAAGTGAGTGTGAGGTCACCCACAGAAGACTGTTTACTTCCAGCTGAATGAAGTTAATTCAGCGGCCATTTTAAGCATGATATGTACGCCGCCATGTTGGAGCCAGACGTTGTCGGTTTCTACGGCAACCACTCTCCTATCTGGAGTGAAGTTGTTGGAAGGCCACACCCCTAAAGCTTGAAAGCGAGCTACAAAAAATGTTGGATGTGTGGCCAGCAGGCTCCGCCTACTTTTATTGGGAAATCTGATTGGTCATTTTAATACGTTTAGCTACAGAAATATATATTTATTAGAGCTGTCAGGCGATTAAATTTTTTAATCGTGATTAATCTCATTTTGTCCAGAGTTAACTCGCGATTAATCGCAAATTAATATGTGGCCTTTTTTTAGGAAAAAAAATATGTACTTCGCAGAATTTAGCAGTTCTACATTAATTATGAAAACAAGAATGACAAAATTAATAGTTTTCATCAGAAATACTTTATTTTGTAACATTGTATTGAGATAAACTTTCTTAACAATAAAAGGCTGTAACATAAAATGCCTAACAAAAGCCCAAGTGCAAGTGAAGGGCATTTTAAATTCAAAACTTAAATCAACGTTCAGTAAAATAAAATAAAAAACATCAAAATAACATTTCCATAACACTTTCATGTTCATTTTTAGTCAGGACCAAATCTTTTCCTCATCTGCTGAACCACAGTAATAAATGAAATAGAGATTTCCATCCATCCATTTTCCTAACCGCTTTGTCCCTGTCGGGGTCGCGGGGTGCTGGAGCCTATCCCGGCTGCTGATGGGTGAAGGCGGGGTACACCCTGGACAGGTCTCCAGTCTGTCTCAGGGCCTCAATCACACACCCATCCACTCTCACATTCACACCTAGGGGCAATTTAGAGTCACCAATGAACCTATGAAGCATGTTTTTGGATGGTGGGAGGAAGCCGGAGTCCCCGGTGAAAACCCACGCATGCACGGGGAGAACATGCAAACTCCACACAGAAAGGTCCCAGCCGGGAGTCGAACCGGGGCCTTCTCGCTGTGAGGCAAGAGCGCCAACTACTGCGCCACCGTGCAGCCCGAAATAGAGATTTATCATTTCCAATTAACTTTTGTTTTTTAAAACATAAAAGACTGAGAAAAGCGGGATACTCTGTGGATAGTTTGACAGTCTGTTACTGCCGCCGCGTTCTCTGACTGCAGCTCGATGCAGCGACGTGTCCAGCGGAGCTCACGCCATGAATATGCCGGCAGACAGACCACTATGCTGGGGCTGGATCACGTTGAAACCTCCAGAACATTTAAAACGTCCCCCGGTGCGCTTGCTGTTCAGAACGTCGGGGGTCCGCAGCTCTCGGGACGCGGCGCCGGTACCACCAGACGTGGTACTGGACGCGAACCGGAGCCAGGTTAGGGTGCAAGAGCTCTCCAGGTCCTAGCGCCGGCCGGTTTTAGCTCGCAGCTCGGTGGTTGGAGACCCGCCCGTGATCTGGTGTGAGAGCAGCTGGTGAGTTAAAGGAGGGACGCCTGAGCGGTGTGGAAAGGCACGTATGAGAAAATCCACAATTAATGTGTCAAAAAAATTGTCGGCGTCAAGCACGTGTCAGATTAACGCGTTTTTAACGCGACAAATCTGAGTACATACATGTACATTTACACCTCAAAACCGTTCCGTACATGCAGTAAATATCTCATAGACATAGATATCTGCAGTGCGGCTTGTATATCCTTTTTTTATTTTTATAAAAAAATCGAGCGGATGCAGCTTATATACAGGTGCGCTCTATAGTCCAGAAAATACAGTAGTTTAGCTTTAATGCACTGATTAGCCAGATTGTGTCAGCGTTAAGTAGCTGGACTGGCCTCGGTATGAAGGTCTTCCTCTGTGTTTAGCATTCAGGAATCTGAAGCCTGCGATGTGAGGGGAGCCACTCCAACTCTTGATGCATAACGTGGGAGGGGTCTGGAGGGTTTCTGTGAGCTTTTTTTGTTTGCTGATCCCACTGGGAGGCAAGAGAATAACCAGCACCCCAAAAAACCATGAGTTGGGGACACCCAGAACGTCAAAGAGTGACGAGGAGTCCTTAACCAAACATCCATATCTGACGACTCGGGACTGAGAATGTGTTCAGTTTCTTCTGATGTTCCTCAAGGTTCTGTCCTCGGCCCTCTTCTCTTCATTAATAACCTCTTGGCAACATTTTTCTTAGATTGATCTTCATTGTTTTGCTGATGACATCCAGCTCCATCTGTCCCGTAAACAGGATTTATCTCTTTCACCATCGTCTCTCTCCTCGTATGTCCGAAATCAAAAACGGATCATTTCAAACGTTCTTACACTCGTTAGCAACAAAACCGAAGTAATACTTGTAAGGTCCAAAAACCCTCTTTCTAAAGTGTATCACACTCTAGATTCAGACTCCGCCTCCTCCTGCTGCTTTTATGTGTATTTATTCTGTTTTTATTGCTGTGTACAGTATCCTTGAGTGATAGGAAAGGCGCTTCAAATAAAATGGATTACTATTATCATTACCTGCACCCTCTGGTTGGACTCCAGAGACACCAGCAGCTTCAAATTTGTGATGTAACTTTAGCAGCTGCTCTCTAAATCTGATTGATTTGTCTGGAAGAAACCATTGTCATTCTGACCTGTGAATGTCTGAATCAGCTGTTTACATACTTTGTCCAAGACACTCGGCTATTTCATTCTTTTCAGCAGCAGAGATTCTTTTTCTTTCTCGTGTTGATTGTTATAATGTATAATGTTTGTCTGCGTAATAATGTGGAATGTCCATCTTTAGTCGTTTGAACTCACCTGTCAACCTCCAAATAGTCTCAAGACACAAAATCATCCACGAGTTTAACTAAAGACAAAGACTTTGGTTGTTTTGACACTTTAATACATGAAAATTTGGAATTTTCTAGGAGTCTGTTTTTGCTGTGACCTCACTCCATCAATCCAGAATCATCAGGAATTCCGAGCTGAAGTCTCCAGAACTCCCCACACTTTAAACTAAACTCAGACTCAAGGACGTTATGATGTCATTAGCTCCTCCACCCGAGAGCCAAAGCAGAATAATTTAGGTAAATGATCTCTCTGATGTGGTTTAATGAAAACCAGCAGCTCGCTGCCAAACCCTAATGGCTCCCGTTTCATCTGCGCGGACACAAAGACTTGAAACCCGCGTCTTCTTTAGCGTCCAATTGGAAATTCACAGGTTTGGCCAAATGCTGAAGACGGTTGGCAGACCTGCCAGCGAGCTTTCAGATATCGATGCACCACAGGCCAATTACCGTAATCTGGAAGCGCTAATGGAATCTTGAGCGTCCGCAGAAGTGAATCATTAATCATGGTGTTTTTGTCCGCCGCGTTCGGCCGCATTAGGGCCTCCAGTGTTCTCATGGTAATGTTTGTGTTTCTGCATAATGAATTCGCTGTTTTTCCTCCAAACTGTGTTGTTCAGACATTTGTGGAGCTTCTGGCAGCGGCACAAAGACGTACATTAGCAGCCATTGTCCCTCCGCCATTATGAAAGTAAACAGAGCTCCGTGAAGAGGCGGCGCCGCAGCTGCACGCACTCCAGCCCGCGTCTGTGAAGAGGGCGAAAGGGCCAAGCAACCCTCAAGACTTTGTCAGAGATGATCCCATTATCTGGAGCTCCTCAAGGGCCCGCCGGCCGCCGAGGCTTTGAAGATCTACGGCTGGCACACGACTCGAGCGGCGGGAACGCCGCGCTGGCACCAGATTAAATGTTTCAGTCCTCCTCTACTCGCATTCAGCCCCCATGGTTGTTTGTCGATGACAAAGATCCTCAAGATTCAAAAACAATTTTAGAGTAATCAAATATAAACGTACATTTAACAATATTCCATTCAAAGGTTTCAAACTTTAAACTGGATTCTTGTTGGATTTTTCACTAAAACTGGATCCAGAACAAAGTTTAGGTTCTTGTTTGTTTCTACAAATTTAAAAACTGTTTATTTTTATTCTGATCACCTTAAAAACAACAGATTAAATCTTAACAAGGTCAGAATTAATTGACCTGAAATTCAAGATCTGAATCTCTAGAAGATAAACGAGTGAAAATGAAAGTTTTGTTTTTCTCTCCATGTGATCATTTGATAAATCTGCTGTTGGTTGTTTTATTTTTTTGTCTGGTTTATGAAAAGATTTGTGCAAATATTTTTATTTTAAAATTGTTCTGAACAAATTATAATCAAAAAAGCAAAGAGGAAAGGATGTTATAAATGAATAAAAAATAAAAATCCTAATCGGATTTGAAAAAAACATTAATTTCAATCAAGTTTGACACGTATTTCACTGATTTATTTGCAGATTGAATGAGTTTGTCTCAGTTTTCTTTGGAAGCTTCAAACTCAGCTCGTTTAAAAGAGCGCCACCTTCTGTTAAATGAGCAGAATCTCGGCATGAAAACGGAACATTTGATCTAGATTTTTTGTTTTTAATGTGGCTGTAAAACAGTCAAATATCATGACAGGATTTATAAGACTGGTGTAAAAAAATCAAACTTATTTAGACCTTTTTTTCTAATAAAACATCGCAGATGAACAGTTTCTAAAGTTTAATTCTTTCATTTTCAGCTACTAAAAGTCTATTTTAACACCAGGATCCCAAAGACTAAAATACATTTACGTTTAAAATAAAAGTTCATTGCAAATAAATTAAATTGAAATTATTTTTTTCACCAAAATTTGAGCCTTTGTGTTTCAGGAACAAAATTTGACCAAATTATTCCACTAAAAAGATTAAAATGAAATAAATACGTGAAAAAAGCAGAATTATGTTCAGATTTTTTTGTTTAATAAAAACTGCTGGATTTGGGTCACTAAAAAAAGAATAAAATTCATCCTAAAAATGTTAAAAACAGGTTAATTTCAGTTTTGCTTTGATTTTCATTACAGAGGAAGATTTTGGCTCAAATTTCATTTTAAAAAAGCTGCAGCTTTTTAAAACAAAAATGATTTTTCTGAAGAGTAAAAGTTCAAAATGTGTTAGATGACTGTGAAATGACCCGAACAGACGAGATCTGAAATCCTGTTTGTGTTTTGGATTTTTAAATAATGTTTTAACCAAAAAAACCTTTTGAAAACAGATCAAACCGTGTAATTTGTAATATTTGCACAAAATGACACTTGTTTTTTCAGAAAAGCATTGAAATTATCATCTTTCTCTACAAAAAAGGAATAAATGTAGGAGAATCTGACCCTGAAATGTAGTTTATTGGAGTTTTATTGTCTTTTTCCGTGTCCTCCTTTTTCCCTAAATTTGAGCCTTTCGTGCTCGAATTGTTCCACAGAACATTTTGAAATAAAATAAATAAGAAAAAAAAAGAAAAGCAGAATTATGTCCAGATTTGTTTTTTTTTTTTGTTTGTTTTTTTTTTCCCAAGTTCATTTTCTCACAATTAAAACTTGATTCTAACTACTTTCGTGGGGTTTCCAGATGTCGGAGCCGGCCCTGAACGCCTCTCGGTTCAGACTTCTTTACCTTCTTCTGAACTCACGTGAGTTCGGTCTCCAGAGAACAAAGACTTCCATCCTCTGACTCTCACTGAAGAGTTTCCAGGCAGGAGCAGGTGATAGGATGGAGGCTGAAGCCCCGCCCCCTCGTTTCTGGGACCTGCAGGTATAAAGGTGTTGTTCACCTCCACCCCTCCAGCTCCTCTCTTACCTGCAGCATGTTCCCGCGCTGCGGCTGCACCGCAGAACCTTTCCTCTCCTTCCCGCCCGGCCCGGACCGGTCCGGTTCCGGGGACTCGAACCTCCTCAGCTTCAGCCAGATGGAGCTCAGCTCCTCCACCCAGAGCAGGCTCCACCCACCGCTGCTCTCCTGCGACCACGACTGCAGCCTGACCAAAGCGAAGCGCGCCAGAGTGGAGAGCATCATCCGGGGGATGGTCTGCACGGAGCAGAGGCACGCGGGAACACCTGAGAGCGCAGGTGAGAGCGAGGAGACGGGGCAGCACCTCCACCTCAGGAGGAGCTTCAGCCACGACTGCGGGGGGGAGGAGAAGCCCCCCCTCTACGGCCTGTCTGGTCCTCCAGGAGGAGAAGGCGCGCGCTCTGACAGCAGGAGGAAGCAGGGATGGAGGAAGCTGAAGCTGATGAGCTTCTTCCAGTCCAGGCCGGAGCGGCTGCAGCTGATGGCCGACGTCTTCAAGTCCGAACTGTCCCGAGCTGTGAGCAGAAGCGTGGACGCCCTCTTCAGGAGCATGCCGCTCCTGCAGGAGGGAGACGCCGCTCCTCAGGCCGAGGAGAAGTGGAGCTTCTCCTGCTGTGGAGCTGCGGAGGTCCAAACAGAAGCTCTGTCTCTGGTGGTCCAGAGGCCCGACCTGGAACGATCTGAAGCTCCTTCAACCCTCCTCTGCCACGACTCCTCCTCTGAGGCGGAGGAGCAAGGCTCCGGCAGGAGCAGCACCGTCATATCTCTGCAGGACGAAGAACAGCGGCGAGACGCGCGCTGGACGTCCGTCAAGTCCAAAGTGAACTCCAGGTTATGGCAAGCCAAAGGAGTCAAAAATTATCAAGAAAAGCGGCTTTAAAAAACTAAGTATTGGCCATGAAAAATGCCGCATTTTGCGCACGATTTAAAAGTTGCAGTAAATTGGATATGGCAAGCCAAAGTGGTCCACAATGGCCGCCAAAAAATAAATTTTAAGAGCAACATGTAAATGACACCACCTTGTGTATGACAACCCAAAGGAGTCAATAGTTTCCAGGAAAAACTCTGTAAAAAAAAAAAAAACAATAACAGCGTATAGGCAATGTAAAACGCAGCTTTTATGTTCACGTTTTGAAACTAGAAGTAACGACGTCTTATGTATGGCAAGCCAAAGAGATCAATAATGGCCAAGAGTAACGCAGTAAATAGCAGCATATTAAAAACTCCTTTTTACACACGTTTTAAAAGTAGCATGTAAAATTATGGCATCTTGTTTATGGCAAGCCAAAGGAGTCGATAGTTGGCAGGAAAAGTGCTGTAGAAAATGGAGTATTACAAACACCAGTATGTATGCACATTTTAAATGTAAGAATTTTGCCATCTTGTGAATGGCAAGTCAAAGTGGTCAATAATCGTTAGGACAAGTGCTTTCAAAAACGGCATAATGGCCATGAAAAATTCAGTGTTTGCGCATGTTTTAACCCTTTAACACCAGAGCTCCAGTGTTTGTGTTCTTTGATTTACTGTTATTTTTAATAGTTAACACAATAATTCCAGTAGATTCTGAAGAATAGCGGCTGATCCTTTTAACAGTTGAGAAGTCACAGAATGTTAAAGATTTTTGTGTTTAAGCACCACCGGCAACGCCCCAGGTGTTAAAGGGTTAAAAGTAGCATGTAAATTACGTCATATTGTGTTGTACCAAAATAGACATAAAAAAGCGAAGTGTTGAAAGTGGCGTTTTGTTCTGTCACGTGCGTCAAATACGGCGCTTTGATTGAAAAAATGGTTATGGCCAAAGTTCTACTCAAACCTGTCTTATCACCTAGCGGTTAAATCAGCAGCACACGGGCTATTCTGTCACATACGGGAATTTGTGACTTCGATCATAACACAATCGGCATAACACATCGTTTTCTTTGGTTTCGTTTTATTATAGTTAATGTTTCTTTGTTGCTCTTCTTGTTTTGACAGGTATGAATTACATGAATAAACTCTAACAAATATTAAAACACGCTTTCTTTGTTGGAGACCATTAGAAATCTCTTTTTTTAGTAAATACATTCTCAAACTAACAAGATGTTACAACAGAAACAGTTGATTCCCATCTAAAAATGGTGAAAAATCCATGAATGAATAAATCTTTTCTGAAAATCTGATTTCTACGTCTAGCAGCATGTAGAAGGTTGCTTTTTGAGTGTGACCACAAATATGTGGCGAGGTGGGACTGCTCAGCTCTTGGAATCCTTTTCCTACTTGTCACTTGGGTTCAAGTCCAGAGGTGTTCTTTTTTTGTTTTGTTTTTAAATAATTAGTTAGATTTCCTTAAAAATTGTTATATTTAATCATATGAAAAACTTTAAAACAGAAACAACTAAACTAAGGTTTTAATATACTGCGCTGAGGTCCTTGATGTCCGAAACTAACATCAAACACTCCAAGTTGTTCTGAAAAGAAAAAAAAGATCTCCATATGTATTAAAACACACAACTGTGGGACTTGAACCTGGGTGACAACTTTGAGTAAAACTTTGGCCATTATATTCAAGGAAAACGGTGTATTCAACACACAAATGTGACATAACAAAACACTGCTTTTGAACGTGCTAGAATGGCGCCTTTGACGTGTGGTTTGTATGAGATGAAATGCTGCTTTTTATGCCTGTTGTCGGGGCAACACAAGACTAATTTATTCGTTACAGCAGTGTTTTTTCATTTCTATTTTTTTTTTCCCAAGACGCCATTTTTTTACTGCGTTTTCCTGGCGATTATTGACCTGTTTGGCTTGCCATACCAGGTCTGTGAGGAGTCCTCATCATCAGGCGGTGGTGGAGCCCATCCTTCTGGAGAGTCTGAAGATGGAGTCGGACGGCGTGGTCAGGAGTAATCTGTACGCTCTAAACGTATCCTTTCAGCGCTTAAACCTTCACCTGCTCCAGGTACGAAGACGACTTAACTCTGGACCTGCAGGAAGGCCTGACCGCAAACCACCTGAAGAAGGCGAAGCTCATGTTCTTCTACACCCGCTACCCGAGCTCGCTGGTGCTGAGGTCGTGCTTCCACGACGTCCAGGTCAGAAACGGCAGAAAACGAGGCGGACGCGGCAGATTTGTGTCAAAGTTGTGCTTTATTAAGTCAAAGGTTTGTGGTGTAACCGACTCACCGTCCTCCTCAGTTCACGCGCTGCATCACCTCCCAGCTCATCAAGTGGTTCAGCAACTTCAGAGAGTTCTACTACATCCAGATGGAGAAGTTCGCCCGCGCGGCGCTGGTGGACGGGCGGCTGGACGTCCGGGACCTGACTGTGGGCAGAGAATCGGAACTGTTCAGAGCGCTCAACATGCACTACAACAAAGCCAACGACTTCCAGGTGAGAAGAACTCCAGGAGATCAGAGGAAAAACCTTCCAGAAAGATCCTTTTGTTTCAGGTGGATGGACAGATGAGATGCAGATTTATGGAAAAACATTCACTCTCCATTCATCGCTTTTTGTTTTTATGTTCATCTTCATCTGTTCTCTGATAATCTTATAAAGATGTGGAAATAAAGTAAATTGTTTCCTGGTAACAAAATTATAACAAACACATTTAATTGGTAATTTTTGATTTATTGACAATAGAAGTTAAAATTCATCCTAAAAAAAGACGGATTAATTTCAGTTTTGAGATTATAATCATAGTTTGGTGTTGATTTTCATTCTAAAAGAGGATTTTGGCACAAATGTAATTAAAAACATTTTTTCATTTGATTAATAAAAATATGAGTAAAAACACTGTAGATTTTGAGCTACTTCATTAAAAATCATTTAGAATAAAAAAATAGTATTTCTGAGGATGTAAAAGTTTAAAACATTTAAAACATTCTTTGATTAAGTGTAAGCATTTTGTGTCATGTGAAAAGTGTTGTATAGATAAAGATTGATTTGATAGGTTACTCAGAAATGACCTGAACACGAGATCTGAAGATTGGTTTGTGTTTTGGCTTTTTTGAGTTTTAAATAAAGTATTAATAAAATAACAAAAAAAAGTTATGGTAAAATCCAGAATAAAAGCTAAAACACAATTTAAAACTGATCAAACTGAGCAGTTTATAAACATCTTTGTACAAAATGACACAAATATAAAAAGAAGCATCAGTATTATGATCTTTGGCCATAAAAAAAGAAATAGATTTAGGAGAAACTGACCCGGAAAAAGTAGTTTAATGGAATTTTATTTTTTTTCCCTCTATTCTCTCTAATAACCACATTAGAAAATAAACAAAACGGTTCAATATTCCAGCTGTAAACCTCACGAGCGTCTGAGTTTTTAATCTGTGGACAAAAATAGGATCTGAAAGAAAGAATTCCAGATTATGAGGTGGATTACAAACCAGGACGGATAAAAAATAGATTTAAAGGAAAAAAGTGAAGAAAAAAAAACACTTTTAGATTTCTAGATGAGAAGAAAATAGGTTATGATACGAGAGAAGAAGCAGGTAAATAATCTGATCCGGCATCTTTAAAATCTTAGATGAAAACAACCATGTTCTTAAAACTAAAGACCAAAATAATCCTCACGTATAGAAAGGATTTTTTTAATTAATCCTTTAGTGTTTTGTCTGCAGTAAACCTGACAGACCGTTTCCTACTCCAGACTAATGAGACATCATCTTGTTTTAATTTAAATTAGATTAAAGGACGACGGCCAAATCTGGTCACTTACCCAGATTAAGATAATCTGATCAAAACTGTCACTTTCTGACTCTGTCATGTGATCTTCCGGCTTTGATTGACAGGTCCCTGACTGCTTCCTGGTCGTGGCCGAGGTCACGCTCCGAGAGTTCTACGCCGCGATTTCGCTGGGGAAAGACCGCGACCCGTCCTGGAAGAAAGCCATCTACAAGGTCATCTGCAAGCTGGACAGCGACGTCCCGGCCCAGTTCAGGATTCACCAGTCAGTCTAGGGGGCGCGGCGGCGTCCCGGCGGAACAGCGGCCCGCCCAAAACAGGCTCCACGTTTGTAGCGTTGCATTGTGGGTGATTTATAAAGTACTTTCAAGTTGGACGGTTTTGTGTTAGGGTTGGACGCCTTTATTTTGAAATTTTCAGAGGAAACAGAACCATGTGAAGGAAACATGTTTATTTAGTCAAACTTCTTTTTATTTTCATACAAAACACTATTTGAGAACATAGACATGATAAGTGAAACTACAAATCCAACAAAGAGAACCGCAGAGGAAATTTAAATTAATCGAACGGTTTGGCGACGGAGCGTCTCCGTCTTCAGGCAGATCATCCGATTATTCCGTTACTTCATCCGTGTTCTTGGAGCGTTAGGAGTCTTCTTCAAATACGTTCCATGAATTAAAACATTCTTCAAAATTCAATAAATCTCCAGGTTAAAACTCTGGACTCAGAAATGTGAATTTATGCAACTTGAAAGCGCCAACAGTTTGTCCTGTTTCTAAACAGCTGTTTTTGTTTACGTCCCACACATTTGATCCTAAACTCGACAAAGACGTGAAGAATCTTTTTGTCTTCATACTTACGAGAATCCGTCCTCCGACCGTCACTCGTCTCCGTCGGTTGTTTTCCTGATGATCCAAATAAAAATGCTTCATCCTGTAAATTCAGGCGTTCATGTTTGTTGAAACGTTTGTGGTCGTCGATGAACACCTCAGAAACGAGAGGAATTTCCATACGAAGAACTTCTGATGAACCTCTAGAGGTTCTTCTGGAGAATTCAGTCAATCTAATTATTAATGTTCATGATTTGCCTAAAAGAAAAAACCTCAGTCACTCACTTCAAGACTTAAAATCCAGTTTAGTTCATGTCGTTCCACAAATCCAGATTATTTTAGGAGTATTTGGTGTCTGATAGAAGATAGTAAAGAACCGTTTTCAGGGTCATCTCCGACCATGGAGGCGAAAAACTGTTAATAGACCTTCATACGGTTAGAAAACCCAAAACCGTTCTCGTTCACTGAGCGCGGATAAACAGAATAATCCAGACAGACATCCAATAATGAGAAACCTCGACTCCTATTTTGGCCTCTTGGAGCCACTTCCTGTTTGGAACACTAGGGGGGAGGGGTTACTCAGTCCAGGTGTCAGATACAGTCAATGGATAATCCAAAGAGGCATCCAATAAAGAGAAACGTATCTTTCAACTCCCCCAAAACGCTCATATTTCCCAGCATGCATTCACCGGATTGATTTGTGATTTTGCATCTGCGTGTTTGTAAAGGAGAGGGAAGTCACATGACCTAGAATTAGCAAAGCTACATGTATGTACAGCATGTCTACTAGGGTTGTGTGTCGGCAGCAGTCTGGTGGTACGATACGCATCGTGATACACGTCTCATGACACGATCATGATCCCAGGACTGGAACGGAACTAATTTCCACCATTTTTTGAAGAGTAACATTCAGAAAAAAAATGTACATGAATATTAATACACATGCTAATAAATGGAAATTTAAATTCAATTTAAGGCTTTTTGAGACCGTATGTACAAAGACAATGAACATCACGTCTAGTTTAGGAAACATACATGGATACTGTGAGAAGAAGCTACAACATAAACCAGCGTAGAGAACTTCTCAAATCAGACATCATCATTGTTTCACATTAGTACTATTAAAGAGGCCAAACCGCGATTTCCTTCAGCCTGTTGGAGTCAACTACATCCACATATATGATCATAAATGACCTTTGGGGCACGAGAGAACAAAGGATGAGATATTAGCTCTTATAATCAGAAGTAAGACCCCTTGATCTCTGAGGCTCCGCCCATTTCATTACATCAACCTAGAGCCGGCCTCAGCAGTGTGTCTGTTATTCCCTCGAAAACTAACATCCACGTTTTTGCACAGATGGATGTGCCGTTCCCAGACAGAATGGTTCATTAGGAAGTGAACTTCAGTCACAAAATACAGACATCAACACCAGATGAACATTTCAGGATTTATTCAGACCATGACAACATTGTTGTGATTAGCACTGGCTGTGAACGTTTCTGCTCTCCTTGAAGGATTATCAATCTCCACATCAGAAATCCTTTTAGCTTCCATGCAATCATTTTCCTGGAGGTATGTGCACCTTTCTGTGCTCAATGTTCAAACTGGTTCTTCTAATTCGTCGCTCACGGTTTCCACCAGGAAATAGTCCGCTCCCTTTCTGCAGAGTCTTGTTTTGCTTGCGCCATTCATGGATACTTTAGGATCCACCTTAAATGTTGTGCAGATTCCTCGCCAGAATGTTCTTTGGCGTATGCCACACGGAGTTTAAACGCCAAATTGTTGCTTTGCCTTCGCTGGATCACAACACAAACGCCACAGACAGCCGGCGTCTGCACAACTGTGCACGAGCGGGGGAGCACGCAAAGCTAGCTGACCACCGCTAGCATCGCTAACTGATTGCTGCTAGCTTTGCTAGCTGATCCCAGCTACCAAAACTAGCGTCGCTAACTGATAGCCGCCAGTTCTGCTAGCTGATCACAGCTAGCTTCACTAACTGATCATCACTGTCTTCGCTAGCTGATTACCACTGGCTTTGCTAACTTATCACTACTATTTCACTAACTGATCATTGCTAGCTGATTGCTGGTAGCTTCACTAACTTATCACCACTAGCTTCTCTAGCTGTGCACCGCTAGCTTTGCTAACTTATTTCAGCTGATCGCCACTTGTTGGCTGACTGATTACTGTTAGCTGACCACCGCTAGCTTAGCTAACTTATCCCCAACAGTTTTGCTAGCTGATCACCACTAGCTTTGTGGAGAAAGTGAGTTTGTGTTAGCCTGGGGGCGGAGACTCTTCCTGGAAGGGGCGGAGACTCTTCCTGGAAGGGGCCGTTGTGAGTTTGTGACGTCAGCTCATGACAACCTGCTAGTTTTCGTAGGTATGGGAGGGGCCGTTGTGAGTTTCAGAAATCAGAAATGTGAAAATAGATCAAAATACTGCTTTAGGGTCGTTCATAGTGAGGATTGAACAAGATAAAACACTGAAAAGTTTTAAAAAAAAAAATTATTTTGTGTGTAATTAGGAAGCATTAGTCACAGAGTATATTTATAACAACTCCCTTAACCTAAACAGAAACTGTCATCAAATAAGTAGAAACCCACAGATGATCCACTTGTTATTGCGGCTCATCAGCGTCCAGATCACCGTCGGCGTGGAACCACACGTCGTGGCTCGTCTGGTTCAACGCGGCGCATCCTTGGCGATACCAGAGGTTGCATCATTCGCAGTAGTGTTGGAAGGAGTAGAGAAGATACAGTTGTGTTCTTCTGCTTCAATCGGAGCCACGTTTAGAAGTCTTTGAGTAAAGTTTGCTCTGAGCCAGTTTTAACCATCACGAGTAATCCAGCCTTTTCTCTGGGATTTACACTATTTTTGAGATAATTATCTCGCTGAGGTTAAATGATTTAACATTTCTTTAAGTTTCAGGAAGTCGCATCACATTGACAAAAAAAAACATTTATCAAATTTTAGGACGATTTAAGGCATTTTTTAGTAGAATTCAATGTAAAACCTTCTCAGACTTTTTCAGGATCTGTCGACATCCTGATCTAGTTTGAAAAAAGTTAAAAACTGAATTTTCTGATGAACAAGTTTGCAAGCATCTGATTAGAGGGGATCTCACAGACTTCCTGTGACGGTTCTACAGACTATGATGATCAGAAGGAGATCACATGGATCCTCTGGCTAGCTCTCGTCGTAGCATTAGCTTTCAGAACTGTTCTGATGAATGGACAGTTTTGGAGTAAACCTAAATGGAAGCTTCCATCGCGACTCACGCTCTCCCCGATGTAACAGTACCAAACGGATTAAAGTGGATCTGCTGGGATCTCATCATCGGATGAGTGGAAATCTGGTAATTTCTGATCTAGATCCGGAGTGAATAGGATCAGTAAAGTGAAGTCCATCAGGCTTCATCTGTATTTCAACTCAAGTTTGGATCAGATGAGGAGCAAAGTGTGAACGCAGAACCACCGGAACCAGTTTCTGGTTTACACCTCACTCGAGAAATGAACAGAACTAGTTTAGATAAGTCAGCAACAACGGAACCAATAAAGAAATCTGAAAAACTTTTCTCTTTTTAAAAAGAAATAGCAATAATATATTAAATATTGTTGTTTTTGTAACTAATATGGACACAAAAAATGAGATTTAATCCTCATCCAGATCAGATTTTATCAAACCTTTTAGTTTGTTCTGTTATTAAACTTATTTTGTCAGAAAAAAGTTTTATTTTTTCGGTAAAACCCAAACTGTTCTCTGAACTCCAAAGAAACACACAGGAGACCATCGTTCCTCCTAAAATCAGAAACAGGAAGTGTTTATTCCGCCTTCAGGCCAACATGAAACCAGAACGTTGTGGTGAAACCTTTAATGTGTCGGAGCAGACGTGGTACAGAGCTGCAGTACATGAAGCTGAAGGCGTATAAAAACACACGAGTTTATGAGCAGCAGAGACGACGATCATCACAAGAAAACTCAAAGGTTCAGGAAAAGGAGACGCGTCCTCCATCGCGGCGCAGGAACGTGAGCGTCAGCCTCCGTCCGGCTGCAGCCGGTTCAGGAGATCTGTGAAGAGAGCGATCACATCTGACTGTCCACAAACATCTGGATCTATTCCCCAGTTTACAGTAACATGACGGTAACCCAGAGTGAGTGACATCATCCACAGAAATTAGCACTGGTTCCAACCAAAGGAAGTCAATTCAGTCGCCATTTTTATCACGATACGGACGCCGCCATGTTGGAGCCGGGCGACATCGGTCTGAGTCGTCGTTTCTACGGCAACCACTCTCTCCAATAAGGAAAGTGGGCTACACAAAATCGGTCAAACGTTTTCAATGTTAGGTTCAATAGGCTCCACCCACTTTTAAACAGAGAGATCTGATTGGTCAGTTTA
This sequence comes from Oryzias melastigma, assembly GCF_002922805.2. Lineage (NCBI taxonomy): Eukaryota > Metazoa > Chordata > Actinopteri > Beloniformes > Adrianichthyidae > Oryzias > Oryzias melastigma. The sequence goes on along the minus strand of NC_050535.1, from coordinate 597,066 downwards.
TAATTTTGAAAAAAAAATAGGATTATTATTTTTTAATTATTTTTCCATAGAAGTTTATAGGATTTAAGCTTCTCGGAGCACTTCCTGTTTGGAACCCAAGGGGGGGGCGGAGTCACTCAGTCCAGTTCTCATATACAGTCAATGGTAAAGACTCCCTAGTGGGAGCTGCCTAATTAAGAGAAGAACAAACTTCTGCCAATAAAGTGTGACTTTCAACATTTTAATAATAAAAACAAATATAACATTTACTAAAAAGACTCAAACAAACATTCAAATTCTAGGGAATTATTTTTATTTGTGAATTTTTACTAAAAACTGTATTTTTAGTCATTTTATTCAAATATTTTCTAGCTTTTATTTGGACCCTTTGGGCATAAATGCAGAAATGAAAAACAAATCTGCAGTAAATTCTCTTAAATGAATATTTAAAATAAAAGGAATTTAATATGGAGCGGCTGGAACATTTAGAAGAAGCCGTTGACTCAAAGAAAGGTTTAATTTTCAAAAAATTCTGTCACAAAAACTGAAAATTCTGCAGCTATGAAAACCATGAAAACCGGAGCATCTTACCTTTCTAAAACTCAAAAACTGAAAGGATCTTCTCAGAAATACTTGGTGCGGTTGAGCGCTCGTTGTGCGAGCTGTCCGCTCTCGTCCGTTATCTTTTCCCAGTCTGTTTGACCCACCACAAAACCGATGGCGCGCTTTCGATCCGCGTCCTTCTGCTCCTCCAGATCGGCCCAGCGAACCTTCGGAGGGAGACAGACGGATCAGCGTGACGAGCGGGAACGTCAGAGGCGAAGAGCGGAGCAGAGACCGGGATCTACCCGCTTCTTTCCAGGTTCCGACATCCGCGTGGCGTAATCGTCTGGGAGCTGAAGGAAGTCCACCAGGCCGGACATGTGGTCACCTTCACGCTTCCTCTTCCCGCCGCTAACCAGACCGTCCAGCTTATCTGTGATCAAAAACATATATAGAGACATGAATTCAGCTGCTTTGCTCCTTTCAGACACTTTAACAACTTCCTGATTCAAACCTTCATCATCATTAGCATTAGCTAACATGTTTGTATTTATTCGCCGGGCCGGATCACGGATCTAATGCTAATAATGAAGTCAGTAGAGACGTCATAGGACAGAAGCTACAAAATAAAAATAAAAAAACTGGAACCAGTGCAGTTCACAAAACAACCACTAGGTGACCTGGTGCACAAACGAGTCCCCCTACATTCACTCCAATAAAACTAGCACCCCAGATTTCAGAGATTTAGCATTCATGAACCCAGACTAAGGATTGCTAAAGAGTTCATGTGTTCTGGGGGCGTGGCCACTTGATTGAAATATTAGGAGGATTTCTAACCTCTAGAATGGTCTGAGACTCTTGATATTAATCCTCAAACTGCTTTATCTTTCAGTTAATATGTAAAGAGGATAATCTTCTTTAATTGATTACAAATATTTGTCTGAGGACAAGATAAAAACTCCAGCATTTTCCTGGCAGAGTGAACAAAAATGCTAAAGTTCCACCAAAACGTCTAAGAAATAAACCAGACTACAGACGACCACGTTGACCAGGATTTCTAACGTTCATCAGATTGTTTCCAATGAATGTTTGCAGCGTACAAACAGTGGTAAGTTCAGCTCATTTGTCTCAATTTCCCAACTTTCAGGCTTCATGAGGCCGAAGCTGGTAAATGAACCGATTCCTATGGTCCAATAATAGGTCACATGATCAGTTTTTTCCATCCAGACTGATGTCAGCTGTTGTAATCAAGCCTGGTTTAAATAAGTGGGCAGAGTCCCACCTTGTGTGTGATTTACATGCCATTACATGAATGTGAACTGAAGTGGTAATACTGATGAAAACAAGGGGGCCCAAACATGACTCCAGTGGGACACCAGAGATGATTGGAGAGGTGGATCGAACCAGTTTGGTTCCAGTTGCAGGTAATCAATGTCAGTTTTATTGACTGTATATCTGAGAGGTGGAGTAAGTGGACTACGCTTAATAGATCAATAATCAATTCATAAAAATATAAATCGATTTAGCTCATGAAGTTAAGCTTGATGCTAATGTTTAATGGAATTTCCCATAGGACGGCTAATGCTAACGCTCCTAAACACACATTCTGACTAAATGAACATCTTTAGAAACTCACAGACAGAAATTTTCCAAACTTTTAAATGAAATATTTTTTAAAGTAACCATTTATGGTCTAAAACATCTATTTTTGCTCATACTTTCTTCTTCTTCCTGACTAAGGTGTAATACTATCGCCACCTAGTGGTCAAACTGAAAGGTCCTCCAGGAGAAGCAGAACAATGTTTATAATGTTAATGATCTGAACATTTTTTAGAACTTCTCCTTAGAGAATCCATGTAACTCTGGATGATATTAACAATCATTATTTCACTGATACGTTTACAGGATGTGAACTGGATCAGATTGATATAAATATATTCAAAACAAATGTGTCTAAATGTGTAAACTCCAAATAGAATTGAAGAATCGAAAGAATCAACAAAATCGGAATCGAATCGATCCAGGCTTTTGTGAATCGAATCGTTTCTGGAATCGATATCCGACCCTTCTGTTAAACAACCTCAATAAACTGTAAATGATCATAAGTTCTGATCGGTTACACCAGAATCCAAACACTTTTCCAGCATGGACAACGCAGTAAAAAGGATTTTAGAAATCTTCAGATACCTACCAAGTTTGGCTTCAGACGTGTCCATCTCCCATTTGCTTTTTGGAATGTAGCCCTACATCAAAGAAACACTGCAACCGTTAATTTCTGATAAAAGGAAGGAAGAGAAAGCGGAAAAAGGGTCTAGCTGAAAGAAGAGGAGACGGGTTTATCAGGAGGTTGAGAAGCAACAACAAACACAATCTAACATGAAAGTTCAGCATTTCCTTCAGTCATTTTCTACAGTAAAATGAGCACAAACTCACATCGTTTATCAGAAAAAACATCTTTAAAACAAACTTTTCTTCAACATAAACGTACCAAACATGAAACATCCAGAAAAGCTTCTATAGAATGAAGAAGTTAGAGGTGATCATGGATCAGAATTTAAAGTAGAAAAATGATTGTTTTAGAGCTCAAAAACTAGAATTATTTAGAAGTTAAATACGTAAATATAGAATTGTGAGGCACTGCAGCCCCAAGAATGAAGGAGACAGTTTTATGTCAATTTTAAAACCTCTAAATCAAACTTCTCTTTAGGTTTTTTTAGGTTTGACATTTTTAATTTGTGTTTATTTTCTGATATTAACATCATATTAATCCTAAAAACTTTCAGTTCTGTCTAGCTTCCTTCAGTGTTTGCAGATGCAACCATTGAAGGAATTATTGATTTTTCACGCAAATAAATGCTGGAAATTCAGCTTATGGATGATAAAAAAAATCATTTCCTGTTTGTAAACAGTTGAAAAAAGTATTTCTTTGGATCAGGAGCTCCTGGTAAATCAAAGTAAAGACTGAGTTGTTGCCTATTTAAGCATTTTGTGTTGTTTTGAAATACTTATTGGATGATCTTTTGGTTATTTGTGATTTATAATTACTCACGGATTTCCTTTAATTACCTTTAACATCATTTTACAATAGAAAATAGACAAAGAACACAGAAAAAACACAAATGACAACATCGCCAAAACCCCGTTTAGATCATTCTAAATTAAATTATTTAAATATTATGCTTCACTCAAAAAATAAAGCGGTTATTTACACTGAAGGACCTGAAATTCTGTCAAACAAATGTTGATATCTTGTTTATTCTTTTACACAAAAGTTTTTGTGTAAAAGAAAATCAACATTTATTGGACCAGAAAAGAGGTTTAGTGTCGATATATTTTGATGGTGAATAACAGCATTTTAAACAAAAAGCAGAAGAATGAAAGCACAAAGATTTAAACGAATCCGTTAATTTCTGCATTGTTCTGTTTCATCAGCGACACCGTTTTTATTAAAGACTTTTGATGATTTCTGACGCTTCATCTTGAACCATTTTTACAAGGATTTCCGTTTTTTGACATGAATTGCGATTTTTTTTTAAATACGGTAAATATTCAGATTTATGAGTAAGTCAAAAACACCCGGGAATCAAACCCACGACCCGCTGACCTCCAGCTGCTGCAGAGAGAAGACGCTCATCAGTTTAGTTTAACCTGTGGTCACAGAGGAGCTGAAGCTTCTATAGAATCATCATCTTCACGACAAACTGCTGCTGGTCTCACATGAAACCGTCCTGAGCTGCATTTTCATAGAGATGATGATGATGAGCTCCAACCTCAGAGGAAACAGTTACTTAAAAAATGCATCGTGACGTAACAACGATCCAAAGGATTTAAGCTCCAGAACCACTTCTAAAATAAAGAAAAAAACAATAAACTAAACTTCAGTTTCTGACCCGTTTCCATCGTTTGTAGAAGTATTCCAGACCAAATCGAATCTGTGATCTGATCAGGATGGATCGAGAGGCTGTAACCTAAAGAGGAAATCTTCACAGACGTAAAGATGAAGGCTAAATGCTAAAGCTAGCAAATAAACAGCTACTTTGGCTGCAGGGATGCTAATAAATGTATGTAAACGATTCAATGCATTATTTTATGTATCTAGTAAGCCCCGCCCACAGTTTAATCAAACAGGCCTATTTATGTTCTGCTGATATTACAAAATGCAGATGAACCATCAATGCTGTTTAGATCATGGAGATAGCAAAAGGTGAACTACCAAAGATCACTGTATCAGAAACCACAGAACTTTGAGAGCATCGGTTATAAAGTTTCTGAGAATCTTTATAATCGATAACTGTTTACATGTATTTCTACTTAATACCAGTCGGTTTTAAAAGAGGATGTTGGGGCTCAAAAGACACAAAACAGAGACAAATTTTACAAGTCGAGTTTCAGTCAAATTTAAGCCAAATTTCAGTCAAACTTTAATCAAATTTCAGTCAAACTTTAATCAAATTTCAGCTGGGTTTAACCAAAATTTTAGTCAATTTTCAATCAGGTTTTAATTGAGTTTCAGCCAAATTTCAATCAAAATTAGCCAGGTTAAAGTCGAGCTTCAGTCAAATTTGCGTTGGGCTTCAACCGAGCTTCAGCCGGGTTTTTAGTTTAGTTTCAGTTTTGTTTCAGCTGCGTTCTTCACTGCAGGAAACTTTATCTTCATGTAAAACCATCAGCCTGAGGAGAAGCTCCTCCTGCTTCTGTTTTTACGAACCTGTGAGGTTTTAGTCTGCAACCATCAGTTTGGTTAATACAGGTCTGTCAGGAGTACACGAATACTCAGATATTTGGGATCTTTGGTAAAATATGAGGTAAAAATACTTTGGATGACTTCACATCGTTAAAATGTAACACAGTATACTAAAAATACACATCACACAGTGTAATTATTGCTCATGCAGAAAAATGTTTGATTTTAAGAATAAATTAAACAAACTGAATACACTTCAGTCACAGGAAGTAAAAGTCCCAGTGAAGGCTCCTATTTTCAAAGTAAAAGTCCCAGTGAAGGCTCCTATTTTCAAAGTAAAAGTCCCAGTGAAGGCTCCAATTTTCAAAGTAAAAGTATCAATTGTTTTTCAAAGATTAAAAAAGTTCAGTTTACTGAAGTAAGTTCTGGTTTTGTTTTAAGTAAAGTAGATTTGATTAAAAAATTACAAGAAATATTTAAATAAATTAAATAAGAATATTAAGATCAGTGACCTGAGGTCATGTGACCGTCTGCTATCGTAGTGAAGAAGTCGAACCAAAACGTTCTGTAGATGTTCATCTAAAAATCAACTCAGACTGCAGCTTGATAACACAAATAAAGTATGCAATACATTTTTTTAAATAACAATGATGCAACATAACTGTAGTTACCAACATTTGTAGTTTAGTGATTTTAATAAATGTTAAAGTAACTAAACTTACAATAAAAAGGATTATTTCCTTTTTTCAGAATTGGATGTTTTAATTTCAAAAGTAACAAAAACTGGAGTGCTGGTAGAATCAAAGATCAGGTGTTTTTTCAGAATAAAAGTGTTGATTTGAGGACAAGAAGTTTTTTTCCAGAATAAAAGCCTGGAATCAAAGATCGTGAGTTTTTTCCACAATAAAAATGCATTGAATCAAAGATTAGGAGATTTTTTTTTTTTCAGAATAAAATGCATTGAATTGAGAATAAGAAGGTTCTTTTTTTTTAAATAAAAGGGTTTGAATCAAACATTAGGAGATGTTTATCGGATAAAAAAAAAGCTGAATTAAGGATGAGAAAGTTTTTTTTTCAAAATAAAAGACAGTGAATCAAGGATCAAAGTTTTTCAGAGTTAAAGTGTGAAATCACACATTAGGAGGTTTTTCAGAATAAAAGTGTGAAATGACATTTGAAGGTTTTCAGAATAAAGGCATTGAATAAAAGATTAGGAGACTTTTTTTCAGAATAAAAGGTGTTGAACCAAAGATCAGGACTTTCAGAATAAAATCACACATTAGGAGGTTTTTCAGATAAAAGTGTGAAATGACATTTGAAGGTTTTCAGAATAAAAGCATTGAATAAAAGATTAGGAGACTTTTTTCAGAATAAAAAGCGTTGAATTGAGAATAAAAAGCTTTTTTCAAAATAAAAGGTGATGAATCAAAGATCAGGACTTTCAGAATAAAATTACATTTTAGGAGGTTTTTCAAAATAAAAGGCGTTGAATCAAAGATCAGGACTTTCAGAATAAAATCACACATTAGGAGGTTTTTCAGAATAAAAGGAGTTGAATCAAAGAGGTTTTTCAGAATAAAGGCTCAGTCCGCTCCATCCACAGGTATGGCTGCGTAGACAAACAAGTAAATGATAAACCACATTTTCACATTTCTGTTTCCTCTGCAACACGGATGAAGACAAACTCTACGAGCATCTCGAACATCTCAAACATCTCAAACATCAATGTAGTCGTCAGCCGCAAAGATGACCAAACATCTTCACACGGCCGACGTGTTGACGTTTGTTTCAAGGGTTCAGTCTTTTGGGTCAAATATTTAAGGCGGTAGATCCCTGTAGATCAGATTCCCAGGGAGGGGAAAGCAAAACATTTTTTTTAACTTGAATGAAAAGACTGCATAAGAAATTTAAACTATGTGGGAAAAACCAAAGCTCAAGTAAAACAATCAGGGTGGGGTTAGATACATTCGGCTCTTTCCTTTAAAGTAATAAAACTCTGTCACAATCAGTATCTAATGCATTTCTGAGATATATCATCTACTTATGATTAGGAGCAATTATAATTTCAGGAAATAAGCATCATTATATTTACAATTTAATGAATTCATATCTTAAATAGATCTGATAATTCCATCCATTGTCTTTTTCCTTTGGTTCAGTTGCTGAAATTCCTTGGAAAAAAGCAATCAGAGGAAATTGTTTAAAAACTGGATTAAAAAAGAATAAACGTGAGACATCTGCTGTTGTGTTGAAACAGTTTTTAGTTCTTCCTAAAAAGATGAAGGATTTAAGGAATCCCGTCAACTGTTGGTTCCCTTCAGTCTCTTCTTTAAGGAAAAGCAGCAGAAATGATGTTTGTTCGGCAGTAAAATGAGATCAGATGTTTGGAGGGAAGATCTGTGTTGACAGTGAAGCTGCTGGGATCAGTCAGAGCAGAGAAATTGACGGTAAACACCTTTAACCCGTCCGCTCTCCTCGGCTTGTTTACATTGAAAGTGGGTCATCTGGACCCCATAAGACATTGAGCTGAACTTTTTTTACAGCGATTGTTGATCTTTACTGGTGTCCAATGACAGACATGAAGTCTTGTCCACTTTGTCATGGAAGGTCTACCACCTCAGTGTGAGGGTGGGGTCATCTGGACCCCATAAGAGCAAGAGGGTTAAACCAGTAGATCATGTAAAAAAACATCAACTCTGGGATTTTGACCCCAAGTTAACCAGTTTGTAGACATATTTCATAATTTTCTGTCTTTTTGTGACTTTTTTTTGGTTCCAATTTTCAGTTTCTGACCAAATCTCACAATAAAGTGACAACAGATAAACATAAAAAATGAAACGTATTGAATAAAAGGGAGTTTCCCTGTTTTTTAGTCATTTTTTCTCATTTATGCACCAATGAAATGAAGCAGAAAAGAAAAATTTAAATAAAAAAACTTTTTTCCTATTTACATTAAACAATAATCATTAGAAATGTTAAATGAGGCTTTTATGTTTTTAGTCAGATTTTTCTCTAATTCTGCTAAGACTACATTGTTCCTTTTAAGGCGGTTTTCCTGGTGTGGATCCTCGTTGGGATTTATCATCTACAAACACTAAATGACAGACGGGTGAAGAGCCGGGCGGCTCTGCGGCTGCGAGCGTCCTACCAGATCACTCTCCTCTTCCTCCTCCCTCTTGGGCTCCATGGACTCTTCGTCAGGATTGAAGTCTTCCATTTCCACCTTCAAGTGGAGATCAGGATGAGTTTGGTCGTCTTAAATCTACGCGAGAAGAAGCCGGAGCCCTCACCTCTTCGATGGCGGCGTCCTGCAGCAGAGAGCGGACGTCTAGGCGCACCATGTGGCGCGGCGACGGCTCCCAGTTGCTGGATATCTGCAGGAATGGTTTTTAAGTCAGGATAATTACCGTTTAATTCAACATCAGTTTTCAGTGAACGCATACCTTTGTTATGTCCTTGTGCGTGCGTCCGTGCACGTTTCTTTTAGCACAAGTCTGCGTGTCGGCGGTGATTTCAGCCACATAAACCTTCAAAACAAAGAGGACTTCCTTCAGACCGGAACCAAAGCGGACTCGTTCTGCTCCCCGATGGCGAGGAATCACCTCGAAGCCTTTGGTCTTGGCTGCGCTCCAGAACTGGTCAAAGTGTTTGACTCTGTCGTTGATGGTGTCTAAGATGATGAAGGGGAAGAAACCGTCGTCCAGAGTTTTCTTAAACGTCTTCAGCATGCTGCTCCTGTAGGTGTCCTCCATCTCTGGCTCGTACTCGTACTCCATCACCTGGGGGAAGGGGAGGAGTCAGGCGGCTGTGATTGACGGTTTAAATAACAGTAAATAAAAACTTTAGGTCCCAAAAGAAAGAGACAAAAACAGCAGTTTCATGGGTCAAACTTGGGCTGTGGTTTGGAAAAAGGCGATATAATATGTAGACAACCCGCCCCCTTTCCCCTCTACTGAGAGCTCTCTGTTTACAACACTCCTGCTAGCTTATAGCTCCTCACGCCCAGAAATACAGTTTTAAATTTGATTTTCTCTACATTTGTCCTCCAAATTGTGTTGCATTTTGTACAAAAACATTAATACCACATCCTAGGTCTGATTTTTGTGATCATTAGAGATTTTTTCCTCTTAAAATCAAACCAAAATGAAGCATTTTATTGTCTCTGCTAAGCTGTATCTAATTGTTTACAGACCTTTCCAATATAGCGTCGCTCTGTAGGTATATTGGAAAATGCTAACGGTAGCGTAGCGTCTCTAGAAATATACCTCATTAATGTAAACCGAACAGACCCTTTTCACGGTGCCGTGAACGTGATACGTAACTTTCCTTAGACTGGAAAAGAACTATTTTCCATAAGTAATAAAAGGCCATTTTACCAATTTCAACAGAAAACTGTGTAATATTTATTTTCCAAAGGTCCAGGAGAATTGTTTACATTTCCTGTCTTAGACCGTTCACGAATCTAAATACAAATTTGAATAAACCTTCAATATTGGAAGCTTTATTGAAAATATCAACCTTTCATTTGAGCAGATATTATTTGAACAGGTTGTATTTTGCTTGGTGTTATTCACGAGTTTTAAGTGCGATGAGCACAAGAACTGGATTCATGTTGGTCAAACATAACAGGAGCAGCCAAGATGCTCACTGCTGCATGGAGGTAATATTTAGTTGTTACAATAAGAGGTATTTGTTGATTTTTGGGGTATTTTAAGGGGTAATTGTAAAAATAGGAATGTTTTTTGACAGTTAAAAATTATTTTTATGAGCAGCAACAAAGAGGAGCTACTACAGAAAATAACAGTTATTAGTTTTTCTTTATTGTCGGACTATATTTCTGTTTTCAGTGATTTTGTGAACACAGACGTCACTCAGAACTCAACGTTTTCTGTGATGCCACACTAAAAGGGTCGATTATTTTTTTCCTACTCCTAGAGGAAGAGGTTCCGCTCCACTAAAGCCCTCACAGATTGTTCTTCAACGATGAGGCGACATTTCTGTGCTTCAGCGTCTGTTCCAACGTCTTCCTCCCAGCCCCACCCGCTCACCTTGGTTTTGACCTTCTTCCCAGAGTCCGGGTCCTTCTCGATTTTCTCCACTTCTGTCATGAAGTAGTCATCTAAAACGAGAACTCTCGGGGGGGCACCGCCACACTCGACTTCTTTGTCCTGAACGTTTCAGAAGGAAAACACATGCTTATGTTCTGGTGAAGCTCAAAGCTCAGAATAGAAAGGAGCGCTCTGACAGAGACGACTGTTAAAACAAACACAAAGATTAAGTTGATTTAAAAAAACAATCAGATTTGGGTTAAAACTCATTTCCATTCGATTCCGCGTTTTCCTTAAAGCCCGCCCGTCTGCAAGCGTCGCCCCCACTCACCCGAATGAGCTTGGCCACGTGACTTTTTCCACTTCCGGGCAGGCCCCTCATGATGATGACAATCTGGTAAACAAACAGACGAGGTGAGTCGGGTCTCAAACCGGGACGGAAAGCTCCACGCTGCCGTCAGTACCCTGTCAGGACGCGACAGTCTGCCGGGCGCTTTGAGGATGTCGTCGATGTTCTTGATCTCAGGCTTCTTCTCCACTCTGGGCGGCGGTGGTGGCGGCGGTAGGGGGGCTGCGGCAGGAGGCCCTCGTTCTTCTGGATAAGCTCTTCTTTCCACTGTTGATGCAGTTCAGATGTTGCTCGAGTCGTTCGAGATTCTCGTTTCAAAACTAGAAGTCTGTGCGTACCGTAAGGAGAGCTGTAGCGCTCGGCGCCCAGACGCTCCAGTCCGGCGCGGTCGAACGGCGGCCTGTCGTAGGCTGGCCTTCCATAGTGGTCCTCGGGGTCACGGCTGCCGCTCCGATCTCTGTACGCCGAGCGCAGAGGAGACCTGCACGTATGGAGGCGGAGCTTTCAGAGATGACGTTTCAGGTCAAACATACTCGACAGTGATTTGATCGCTCAAAGGTCATCGGAAAGGGAACACCCTAACCAAGCTGATTACATCATTCGTCATTAGAATCTTACGCCTGCAGTCCAATCGCACACACATCCCTGTTTACGCTATATTACATAGAGATTCGAAGACGTGACGGCGGGGAAACTTGGACCAGAAAATGACTGTTTCCACGTCACAGGATTCAGAAGGCCAGATGACCTTTACTGCACTCTAAATACAAGAGGGATTAGACATTATTTTATTTAGACTCAGTTCTAAAATAAATACAAAACATTTTTACTGTATAATTTCATTCTAATGTAACTTTAACATCCACTGTATTCCATTAAGATACAGAGCAGATGGAAAATCATTTCAAATGTAACTTTTTTATCCATAAAATACAGCTATTTGGTCTGTTGAGGCTTTGATGGTCAACTTCATTTGTCTCGTTTTAATGCCAGAAATAAATGAAGAATTCATTAAAGGTTTAATAAACTATTGCCTTAATTGTCTTTATTTTCAGTTAGTGTGTAGCTTACACACTTATTATAACACAATATTAAAGCTAATGATGGTTAGAATGTTAATACCTTCACGCATGACTCATTCAGTCGACTAATCAAAGAATAATCGATTAGTCAACTATCCGTACGAATCATCCGTGATCCGTTCTACCCTTAAAAAGTATAAACGCCTCTTAAAAGTTTGTCGTAGAAGTACAGACAGTCACAAATGAAACCAGCCAACCTTAGAATGAACTGGACCACACGATTACAACTGCTATGAAGCATAAACCGGACATGAAAGGTACAGCTGCTAGTTTTTGGTAGTTTGGGTCCGTGGAGGTTGTAGAGGAGCAGCTGCATCTTAAGGGATGTCTTGAAAATGGAATGTACCATTGTCGTGTGTGGCGAGTCTATCATGGCATATTCGTTAAGGTTTTTATTTACACTTCTGACAGCCTCCTTGTCTAGTCGACGGGTTTGAAAAAAATGAAGAATGATGCGTCTCACCTACTTCGCTTACGTGTTGTAAAAGTGATCCCTAGGACCTGTCGCCTGCAGCACACCCGTAGAAAAACATGAACATGTTCTCTACAAGTTCCCACAGCGCTCTACCATCTTTATGTTCTCTTCTGTTCAGGTTTAACGGGCGCAGACCGTCCGTATCCACTCGTAAGGACAGTTGAGACGAAGTATAATAACTGTAAAGAAGCAGCACATAAAGTGGAGACATCTCACCTGTCGTCTCTCTCTCGTGAAGGATAACCTTCCCTCTCAAATCTCTCTCTTTCGTATTCCGGAGGTTTTTCTCGGAACATCTCTCTCTCCCTGCTGTACTCCCGCCGCTCCAGATACGGGTCGGCCCGCCGGTCGTAGTACGGATCTCTGTACGGGTCTCTGAGTCCCAGTAGTTCTGTGGACAGAGGGTTAGATGTTCATCGTGATTGGCGAGCGGGGAATCCAGACGCCGTGCTGTTACCTACCTTTCTCATATCCTCTGTCCGACGGTGGATCCGGCCTCAGAATGATCCTCTCTCCGTAGGAGATCCGCTCCACGGTGGCTCCCGGCTCTGAAACACGTTTGGTTTCATCAAAACCACGACTCAGTTTCAGTTTATGTCACAAATTTAGCAAAAAATGGAATTTGTTACAAAAAAATTGGACTTAAATGGAAACTGTGAGTTGAAGGGATTGTTTTTCCAGTGACATACCGTGTCCATGACCGTAATCGACAGTCTTAGGAATCACAGACGCAGCAGACAGAGACGGTTGGTAATCCAGAGCAGCCGCTTTGCTTTCCCAGGACTCGGATGCAGACGGTACCACTGCCGTGATTCCCTGAGGAGAGAAAATTTTCCATGCATCAAATTTTCCAATTTTCCACGTAACAAATATGCTTCCAAAGGTTGATAAAATTAAATAAACATCCAATGTTAACAATGTTTTCTTAAGCAGGATCACCACCATGCTGCTGATCGCGGTTCACCTTTCACAACTGACTTTTTTTTAGCACAATTTTGCATGTTTTCTACTTTAACAGTGCACTGTGTTCTGCCTCTTGACTGGTTGAAGACCGAGTCAATCAAATTCCTCACTTATTAGTTACATACCGTATTTTCAGCACTAAGAGGAACACTAAAAGGTCTTAATTTATTAAAAAAACACTGGTACCAGTCCAAGGGCCGCTTGGTACCGGGTCACAGAAGCTAATTAGGGGTCCCGGACCCTTGGGAGATTGGTACCCTAACTTGGTACTGCGTCTGTTACCGCGTCCCAAAGGTTAGGGACCTGTTATTTGATGGAACAGACAGAACGATCCAAAACAGTGAGATGGGGACACCCAAAACGTCATAAAAAGGGGCCAAACCATACATGTATGACGAGGTGGGAGCTAGAATGTGCCGTCATACGTCACTACCAAATCTGAGCCCCTTCCTGGTTTAAGTTCAATCTGGTCTTTTGGCAATAAAAACGGAGACTTTTGAACATGGAGGCCCAAAATGTGCATTCACATAGACTTTTCATAAGAAGTGGCCGCTTGAACACGCATTGCTAAGGGCGGTGTGAACGCAGCTTTAGAGTTCAGTGCTTCTCATATATGACACAAGTGCAGAGATATGCACCTCACAATCTGGTGAATGCCAAGAATATAATATAAAGTTTAATGCTAAGAACATGGTACCCTCTTAAAATAGAGATCACATCGACTCCAACAGTGGTGATTTACCTTCAGGACGTTCCTGACATCAGCTGGGATCTCCAGACCGAGAAGGCCAGCCGGCAGATCCGGCAGGGTTTTGCTGGCTGCAGGCTGAGGGTCGGAGCTGAGTGGGACTGCCTCCTGCAGCTCCCTTTGGAGTCAAACAAAAGTTAGATTGTTTACAACGTTTACGAAAACCTGTTTATCCAGTATCAGTCCCTAATAAAAGAGAGTAGTTCTGCCACAAATGATTACTTCAGTAATCGCCTAATCAACAATTATTTTTTCATGCACAAAGTGGATGTATAGCACACATCTGAAGCATCATTAATTTTAAACTAACAAAAAACTAGATATAGATGAATTTGGCAGCTGAAGATGCTATTGACAATAGCTGAGGATGCTGAAGTAGCTGAAAACGCTGGGGCTGATAGCCAGCTAAAATATTAGTTAAATGCCAAATTAGCCTAAAAACTAAAATAAAGCTAAAACAGCTAGCATGCAGCTAAAATATTAGCTGAACTCCAAAATAGCCTAAAAAATTTTTATAAATGTCAAAAGTCCAAAAACCTAGCAGAATACCATTATAACTTTCAACTTTACTACACACTGACTCCATATAATATAAAGTAACGATTAATCAAATGTTAAAATATTTGTCAACTGTTTTAATAGTCAATTAGTCGACTCATCGTGACAGCCCTGAAAGAGAGTAAAGTACCTGATTTGCTTGAGCTCCTGGGCTGCTTTAAGGATGATCTCGTGCTGCCGTTGGGACAAGGCGAGGACGTTGGCTCCGCCTCCTTGAGCGTCGGCCGCACTCTCCGGCATGTCAGTAACGTGGGCAGCAGATGCCGGCGAGGGCTCTCTCGGCTCGTCGTAGCGCAGTCTCCGCTCTGAAAAGTCGGAGGGATAATCTCTCTCCGGTGGGAGGGGCAGCCTGGTGGGGCGGTCCCACTCTGGCGAGATGGCGCGTGGCGGTTCGTCCTGCCGGTACGCCAGCTCGTCTCTGTACTCTCGGATTCGCAGCTCGCCTCGTCCTGGCTCGTCGGGGTGAGCTCTCTCTGCTTCGTGGCGCCAGTATCGCTCCCTCAGGTGTTCTGGGGGGGGCATGTGAGGGGGGTATTCTCTTTCCAGAAGGCGGCGTTCGGACTCCCACTGGGAATCGTAGAACTTGTCGTCTGGAGGATAGTCTTGAGCCAGGCGGCGCCGGTAGCCCTCCTCACCATGTGCATAATCTACAGCAAAACCCTTTTTGTAATCCTCCTCGAATTCCTCGCTCGCCGCGCCAGGCCGCCACGGGCCCCCGCCAATTCCTCGACCCATCGGTCTCCTCCTCATCCCTCCCCTCTCAATGAGTTCATGTGGGGGCATTGGGGGGCCTCTAGCATGGGGTGGAGGCCAATCTATCTCCTGTTCTCCTTCTCCATACAAACCCTCATCACTTATTTCATGTGGGGGTGGGGGCCGCCTGCCCCGGCCCGCCTCCGGGGTCATAGGGGCCCCGTAGGGGTCGCGCCCATGATACATGGGGTGGATTGGTGGCTCTGAGGCCGCGGCATCAGCCTCCATTTCCGGTTCCATTGGTCTGTGAGGAGGCGGACGCCCTCGCATTGGAGGCATGAAACCAGGGTGACCCCGTGGGGGTCGACCCCGACCCGGAGGGAACGGGGGCCTCATTCCTCTCATAGGAGGTCTCCACTCCTCCCAGTAAGGCTCCTCCTCCTCCTCCGCGTACTCTGCTGACTCCAGGTCTTCCCAGTGTCTGTCAAATGGCTCTCCTCTGCCGATGGGCGGGCCTCCCCTGCCCACGGGAGGGCCTCCCCTACCCATGGGGGGGCCCCCTCTCGCCATGGGCGGTCCCCCTCTGCCCGGTGGCGGTCCTCCTCTCAGCATATGCGGCCCCCCTCTGCCCATCGGTGGACCTCCTCTTATCATGTGTGGCCCCCCTCTGCCCATTGGGGGCCCCCCTCTTTGCATATAGGGCCCCCCTCTGCCCATTGCTGGGCCTCCTCTTATCAGAGGGGGTCTGCCCCTCGGAGGAACTCCTCGCCCCATAGGGAGGCCTTCTCGACCTAAATGTGGACCCCCTCTGAGCAAAGGGGGCCTTCCTCTCAGTAACGGTGGGCGCCCCCTTCCCGTGGGGGGTCCCACCGGGGTCTCATAATACTCCTCTTCTTGGAAGTACTCTTCATCTGGTGTCCACGCGTCTTCAGGAGCCCCCTCTGCCTCGTCCCCCCCGAACTCTTCATAAGACCCCTGCCAGCTGTAGTCTTCCTGCTCATCCGGCATCTCCATCCCTTCGTCGGGATGCATTTGGTCATAGAACGTTTCCTCTGTGACCTCCTCAGCGGGGACAGGGTTTGGTTCCCTCATTTCTCCACCAATTATTTTCCCACGTCCCCGCATAAGTGGCTGACCTCGTCCTCGACCGGGAATGGGCTTCGGAGGCTCGATTCCTGCCTGGATGTTACCAGAAACCTTTAGGTCTGGCTTGATTTCAGGAGGCTTTGGAATCTGTAGAGGCTTGCTAATCGAAGGTCCAACTGGTTTGAGCAAATTTTGTCCAGGAGCGTCTGACGCTCCACCAGATGATGATTTACCATCATTGAGTTTAGGTTTTCCATCATTACTAGAAATACTACTGTCATCGGGTTTCTTAGGATCTGCAGCATCTTTTAATGTTTGAGGAATGGGGTCGTCTTGAACAAAAAATCTATCGATTCCAAGCAAACTGTCGTCTAGAACGTCATCCATGGCTGATTTGTAGTTTTCCTTAAAACCTTTATTTGCTTCAACAGGTTTTGGTGGAACATTCTTCATCGCAGAACCTTTGGAAGACGCTCCAGATGGATCCTGCGGAGCAGCTTCCTGTTTCGGTTGAGTCACAGGTGGAGGTTCAAAGCGGGGCGGAGGACCGAGGGGCCGGTGTTGCTGCAAAGACGGCCGCGGTTGGTCGAACCTCGGCGGGCCGTCGAAGCGCTGTCGAGGTGGCTCAAATCTCGGGGGTCCCTCAAAGCGTTGCCGGGGTTGGTCGAATCGAGGGGGGGCGTCGAAGCGTTGCCGAGGATGATCAAATCGAGGGGGGCCGTCGAAGCGCTGCCGGGGTTGGTCGAATCTCGGAGGGCCGTCAAAGCGATGGCGCGGTTGGTCGAAGGGCGGAGGACGGTCGAAGCGTTGTGGGGGAGGATCAACCCTCGAGGAACCGTCGAATCCTTGAGGTAGTGGCGGTGGCGGTTGGTCAAATCTGTTCATTCTGGGACTGATGAGAGGATAAAACACTCTTAGCTATTTGGAAATATCATTTAAGATTTAAACCAAGAAGACAACTGACCTCGGCCCTCCGATGCCGGTGAAGCCTTGCGGCTGCCCTGACGGGCCTGAAGCCGTAACACCAGTAGAGACACCTCCTTGCGGTGGAGGTCCTAATTGCGGTGGAGGTCCTCCTTGCGGTGGAGGTCCTCCTTGCGGTGGAGGTCCTGCAGGCGCTTCCGGTCGTGCCCCAAAGCCAGGAGGCTGTTGGGCCGGAGGATTGGGAACGACAGCAGCTGTAGGCGGCTGGATACCGAGATTGACCGCATGTGGCTGCATCTGCATGTCCTGTCCTGGGTACTGGCCGAACTGCCCCATCATCGCACTGTTGTACTGCATGGAAGCGAACGGCACCATGGCGGTCAGAGTGGCCACTCTCTCCTGCAGGTGAGCGCTGGTGGCGGCCATCTGCTCCTGCCATTGCTTCCATTGGCGCTCGTAGTCCTGGAGTTGGTTTTTGTGGGGGTACGTCTGGAACTGCTCGTACCACGAAGCGAAGGACATGTTCCAGTCCTGGAACAGGGCGTTGAACTGCTGCTGCTGCATTTCATAGTGTCTTAGCTGCATGTCGGCAGACATGGTCTGAAAAAACAAAAAAGGTCATAAAGCGAGGATGACACTGAAACCATGTGGATCAAAGTTCTGGCAGACTAGGGCCGCCACGATGAGTCGAGTAATCAACTTAAAATAGTTGGCAAGTAATTTAGAGTTTAGCTTCTATTTTAGCAACATACTAAGATTTTTGGCTAATTTGTTATCTACTGGAGTTTTTTAGGTTAATTTAGAGTTTAGCTTCTATTTTAGCAACAAGCTAACGTTTTTGACTAATTTAGTTTACTGAAGATTGGCTATTTTGGAGTTTAGTTATTATCAGAATCAGAATCAGCTTTATTGGCCAAGTATAGAATATATACAAGGAATTTGGTTCCAGTGACCTGTGCTCCTATGTAGAAAAGATAAAAGATAAAAAATAATAATAATATAAAAGATAAAATAGAAATATGAATATATATATATATATACACGTATATATATACACATCTGAAAAAATAACAAGGGGGATAAAGATATATACAACAGTGTCCGGTTAAAACTGATCCCATGTTGAGCACCGTACTCTGAGACTGGTCAAGAGTTCATCAGAGTGACGGCTCGCGGGAAGAAGCTGTCTTTGTGGCGAGTGGTTCTTGTGCACAAAGTCCTGAACCGCCGTCCTGAGGGGAGGAGACTGAAGAGACCGTGTCCTGGATGTGAAGGGTCTGTCGAGATTCTACCCGCTCTCTTCCTCACCCTGGACCGGTACAGGTCCTGAATGGAGGGAAGGTTGGAGCCAATAATCCTCTCAGCAGACCTGATGGTTCTCTGCAGTCTGTCCCTGTCTGCTCTGGTTGCAGATCCAAACCAGACTGTGATGGATGTGGTCAGGACAGACTGGATTATTGCTGTGTAGAAGTTGATCAGCAGCTCCTGAGGCAGGTTGAACTTCTTCAGTTGTCGTAAGAAGTACAACCTCTGCTGGGCCTTCTTCCGGAGTGAGTAGATGTGCTGGGTCCATTTGAGGTCCCGTGAGATTGTGGACCCCAGGAACCTGTAGGAGTCCGTAGGGGGGACTGATCTGCTGTGAACTGTGAGTGGAGGGGGTGGGAGCGGGGGGTTCTTCCTGAAGTCCACTGTCATCTCCACAGTCTTTAGTGGGTTCAGCTCCAGATGGTTCTGGCTGCACCAGACAGCCAGCCGCTCCACTTCTCCTCTGTATGCGGACTCATCACCATCCCGGATGAGTCCGATGACTGTGGTGTCATCCGCAAACTTCAGGAGCTTCACCGAAGGTGCTCCTGAGGTACAGTCGTTGGTGTAGAGCGAGAAGAGAAGTGGGGAGAGAACACACCCCTGGGGGGCGCCAGTGTTCAGAGTTCGGGTGCTGGATGTGATGCGACCCAGCTTCACCTGCTGCCTCCTGTCAGTCAGGAAGCTGGTGATCCACTGACAGGTGGAGGGAGGCACAGTGAGCTGTGTCAGTTTAAGATGGAGGAGCTCAGGGACGATGGTATTGAAGGCGGAGCTAAAGTCCACAAACAGGATCCGTGCGTAGGTCCCAGCGGAGTCAAGATGGTGCAGGATGTAGTGAAGAGCCATGTTAACCGCGTCATCTGCTGACCTGTTCGCTCTGTAGGCAAACTGCAGGGGGTCTAGCAGAGGGTCAGTGATGTTCTTCAGGTGGCCCAGAACCAGGCGTTCAAAGGATTTCATGACCGCAGAGGTCAGTGCGACGGGTCTGTAGTCATTTAATTCCGTGACAGAAGACTTTTTGGGAACTGGGATGATGGTGGAGTGTTTGAGACAGGCAGGGACCACACAAGTCTCCAGAGAGCTATTGAAGATTCTGGTGAAGATGGGAGCCAGCTGGTCAGCACAGACCTTCAGGCAGGACGGGGACACTCCATCAGGTCCTGGAGCCTTCCTGATCTTCTGTTTCTGAAACTGCTATTTAGGCAATGTGCTAGCCTTTTGGCTAACTTGACATTTACTGAAGTTTTTATGCTAATTTGAAGTTTAGCTAATATTATAGTAACATGCTAACGTTTTGGCTAATTTTGTATCTACTGGGGTTTTATAGGAGAATTTAGAGCTTAGCTTCTGTTTAAGCAACATGCTAACGTTTTTAACTAATTTAATTTAGTGAGGAATTTTAGGCTATTTTGGAATTTAGCTAGTATTTAAGCAACAAGCTAGCTTTTTTTTGGCTAATTTGGAGTTTATTCAATATTATAGCAACAAGCTAATGTTTTTGGCTAATTTGTTATCTCCTGAGGTTTTATAGGCTAAGATAGAGTTTAGCTTCTATTTTGTCAACAAGCTCAAATTTTTTAATAATTTAGCTTACTGAGGAATTTTAAGGTATTTTGGAGTTTGGCTAGAATTTAAGCAACAATCTAACTTTTTTGGCTTATTTGGCATCCACTGAGGTTTTTTGGGCTAATTTGGACTTTAGTTCATATTTAAGCGAGACACTTTTTTGTGTGAAATTGACACGTATTAGGGATATTTGAGTAATTTTCTACAAAACTATAAGAAACTTTAAGAGTCAACTACAGCTCTCTTTCCTAGTTCTTTAAAAAATGTCAAGTCTTTTAGCAAGTGTAACATTTTCCAAATAGCTTTTGCATTTTCAGTTAATCCCTTCAGCAATTAAAATTAACTGCGTCGCCATGTTCAGCAAAAAGCTTCAGCATCTTCAGCGACTACTTTCAGCAAAAAGAATTCACACTAGCATTATTGCAGATAATGCAACTTTTCTAGTTTAATCTGGTTTTAATCCCATAAACCAATGAAGGATAGAGGCTCCACAATCCATTAAAAGTTTAATAAACTACCAAATTAATTGTCTTTATTTTTAGTGTGTTTAAAGCTAACAATGGTTAAGATGTGTCTTTTACATCCAGTTTGTGCATGATCCAATTAGTCGACTAATCTAAAAAAAGAATCGTTGATTGGTCGACTACTGAAATAATCGTTTGTGGCAGCACTATAGCAGACATGGATGTACTCACCTGTAGGTTTGGAGGCTGCTGAATCAGCTGTTGGTAGCGCTCGAGGACCTGCTGAAGCTTCTCGTGCTGCTGCATCAGAGCCTGGTACTGCAGACCTACTCTCTGCTGCTGCACCTGCTGCCACTGCGCAGCCGCAGCCTGCAGCTGCTGCAGACGTGCTGCTTCCTCTGGGTCTTTAGGGACTTCCGGCTTGAAAGAGAATCAAAGAAATGACGACGATGATCCACTTTTGGAGTTTTGGGAAACATTTAAAGAATGAAAAAGGAAACTTTAGGAGAAGCTTTTATTTTATAAACACTGAACTACAAAAACGGTGATCAAAATAGGTGGATGCTCAGATAAAAATAAAGGCGTGCGGTCGTCCTACAGATGGATTGATGGAGTCATGAGTTGATAGATGGGAGTGGCAACAAACCATTAAAACATCAAATAATAATATTGGCAGTCAGTCAAGCGATGCCCTTTTTGAATAACCTTTATTAATCAGTTGTGATGTAGAAAACAACCCATTCAACCTAAATGTTCAGCTTCTCATCCCAGAAGGTTTGGGAGAACATACTGGGAAGCATGGAGGAAATGGGAAGAACGGTCAGTAGGACTTACTGTGTCTGTCAATGTAGGAGAGTTTCCTACATTTTCCCTCTGAGAGCGCGTGCAAAGGATATAAATAACATTTGCTTTGGTTGGTTTGCAAAGACTGTTAGCAGAATACAAAAAATATGAAGAATTCTTTATTGGATGAACCCCAGAGGAGATCAACACCACATATCAGTTTAATATGAGACTATATTTTCAAGAACTGGTTATAAAATGCAATAATACCCGATATTTTCAAAACATTATAGTTCCAAGCAGCTTTTTAGTCACATTATCGAGCTGGTCGCAGAGTGAAAACAGTCAAAGACTGAATATTTTCCAACCTAAAACCCGTTTAGAATCAGATAATAAATAAAACTGTTGAGATTTCTTTCTGTGAGCAAACTGACCCATAAGCTGGTGCCGGTCTGCAGCTCGGAGATCATGATGTCAGTGTGCTAGAAAAGGTCCCACCATAAATTTAGGTCAAGTTCAGCCACATCATTGAACTGTATGAAGTAATATGTTGTCTTTATAACATTTGGTGTTTTTTGGTACCTTATTTTAAGAGATAATCCTGTAATAAGACATTAAAAGATAAGAGCAAAGTTTATTTAATTATTAAAATCACCTATTTTTTTTTAAATCAGAGCACCAACCAATAATAAATGCAGAGCTCTAGTATTGGCATCATCATCTTTTGGGGTTACACCCAACCCCATTTGTTTTTAGGACAGCCACAAACGATTGTTTTAATAGTCGACTAATCGCCGATTATTTTTCCTAATTAGTCGACTAATCAGGTTATGCGCAAAGTGGATGTAAAGCAGACATCTTAACCGTCATTAGCTTTAAACTAACTACAAAGGAAGACAATTAAGATGTTAGTTTATTAAACTTTTAATGAATCATGCAGCCTATGTCTTTTATTTGTTTCTGGTTTTAAAACAAGAAATAAGGAACTATTTTTTTTTTACTAAAGATAAAGTTTTGGTCTCACGGACTCAAATATTCAAATTTCCGTTTTTTTTTGGTGCTAAACGTTCACAACTTTGTTCAACTTTACTCCACTCTGATTCCATATAATATAAAGTAACGACTAATCGACTATTAAATTAGTCGTAGATTATCTTAAAGTCAATTAGTCGACTGATCATGGCAGCCCCATTTATCATAGCTATGAATCACTGAAATGACCCTTCAAAACATTTAATTTATTTAATACAAAGCATCAGATCTTCTGTATGTGGATTTCTCTGCCTTCAGTCACTTCTGACATGCAGAGGAACACTATAACCCTTCATACAGTATTATCAGTAAACCTGGTGGTGGCAGCTGGGCTAAATTCATGAATCATTTTGCCAAACTTAAAGTGGATTAAAACCATAAAAACATATCTGTATTTGCCTTTAAAGTAAAAACATGTATTTGCAGCAGAACTTTGAGGATAAAAACAGACCAATTCCTAAAACATTACATGGATGCTCACCTGAACTTCCACCGGGAGTGGAGGAGGAGCTGTAGGAGGTTCATCTGAAGGCGGGGGCGGAGGGGGTGCGCTTTTGGGTGGATCGGAGGGGGGCGGAGGAGGAGCCGTGTGACCTGAAGCTGGATGTGGTGCTGGCGGAGGAGGAGGAGCGTCACCGTCTTTCTGGCCCTGCCGGGCTTTCTCCTGCCTCAGTTTCTGCAGGTTCTGGAGATGCTGTTTGTACCAGAGCTGCTGCTGCTCCTGGGAGAAGAACCAGAACACCAGATTCAGACCACAGAATTCTACATATTATACATTTAGGGAGGGAAGAAGGTCTGTTTTAACATAAACACAATGGTTACATTTGCATTTAAATATTTTTTTAAAAAGCAGAATTGGGGCAGTTCCCATTTTTTATTAATTAGTGTGAAAACTAGTTTTGTATTTACATACATTTATATTTATTCAATGCAAAACTGTCCACATTTAGCCAAATCATGTCAGTGTGAACCTAATAATAAAGAAACTATGAACCAAATTTTAATTGATTAATCTTGACTAATCAGACCCACTAATTTGTTTTATTTAAACTATTTTTTAGTTTTAAAAAAAAGGCTTAGTTAATTTTCACAATGAGAACTTATTTTTTACTAAAAAAATATCCATGTTTCATCCACAAAAAAGACAAATATTAAAAAAATAAATGAACATTTATTGGCATTGTTTTGAAACATATGTGTATCAAATTGTAAATCAAATAAACAGTATTTTTAAAGGGCTGAAAAAAACAACCGCCGAAATTGCAAGTCGCGACTAGAACCAGAAGTCCCCCAAATTGATTGAAAAAACGTTACTTAAAACGGGCAACATTACCAGTTGTGGGTTTTCCCCCTTTAAGCTTTGATAAAAGTTTTTTTTAACAATTCTGAACCTTTTAGATTTATGTTAGGTCGTACAATTTCTGCGTTCGGGCGATGAACTCGTCTGCCGTCAGATTCCTTTCGGTATTTTTTGCAGTAATACCCAGATTTACCTGTCAGGTGTGTAGATTTGCTCACTGCTTTCAAAAGGGTTCTTCTTAAGATCCCAATAAGATACTAAACTTCCTGTACAGACAGGAAGTTTGTCACTGCACGTTTTTGGCACAAAATTAAGTAAATATCTGAATATGTTAAAGCAGAAATAAGTCTATTAGATCTTTAAGTTGTTTTGAAGGCTACAAAAAATACAATATTTATCAATTATGACAACTTTTATTAAATAATAAATTTATTTCAGTTACACCTGTTCTTTTAAACCACTTAAACGTGCTCAAATATGTCCATTTGGAATTCGAAACTGAATTCACATCTTCATGAATATCAGGACCTCAAAGTCTATTTTTGTTTGGATTGAAACAAAAAGTGAAAACCTTTTTATGAGGAGCTTCTGTGACACCGGGGTTACAGGTGTGCAGCTGGAATCAAAGATCATAAAATGATGACAGATGAACCTCTGGAGCCCGAACCTCCTCTGTAGTTTAGATCTTTGCAGCCAAACTGTTGATGAATTCTGAATGGATAGTTTCATAACAAATCTGATTTGGGATATTTTAAGAGTTTGTGATGTTTGTTTGACGTAATGGGTCCACAAAACCCAAAAATAAACAAAGAAAGAGGAGTTTATAAAGTAGCAACTGTTTGTTTACCTGCAGAGGCAACGACTTGTCCTCAGAGGAGTCCTGAATGCCGGTTTCCGGGGCTTTAAAGGCGCCGTTGCTGTCCGGTGGGTTCGTTGTTTGGGTCTGTGGGGGCGGAAGGGCAGGTTGGGGGTCGGCCGGGGGCTGCGGGGCCCCCTGTGTGGGGACCGGAGGACCCGTCGGTGTCGGAGTCTCTTCCTGCTTGTAGAAAGACTGGGAGCCGCCGTTTCCCTCCCCGTGCCCGGACCCCTCCGAGTGCCACGACTGTCCGGGATACCCCCCGGGGGGTCCGGAGCCGAACTGGGACGCGTTATTCCCGTGGTGCAAAACGGACTGCAGCTGTTTCTGGTGCAGCATCTGCAGCTGCTGCATCTGCTGGAGATGCTGCTCCTGCAGACTGGAGAAGAGCGAGCCGGCGGAGGGGGCCTCGAAGCCGCCGAACCCCGCAGCCTGGCCGGCATGGTTGGCGCCCAGAGGCTTTCGGGGTCCCGGCCCCGCGAAGCTCGGGGGCGGAGGCGCCCCAAAGTTTCCCCAGGAGGGGTACATCCTTAAAAACAAAGCCGCAGGCGGAGGTCACGGCCGGGCCCGAAGCGGCTAACAAAGCTAGCAGGCGGCGTCCAGCTGCGTTTAGCGGGAAACGCGGCTACATGGCGGGCCAACATTCAATAAAAAACAACAGAAATATATATTAAATCCTTCTGGATAAAGAACGCGCACTTGAACACTTGAAATGCAGTTTTTAAACGTTTAAAAGTCTTTTTTCTTGTGGAATGGCTGACGATTTTAGCCGGACACGCTATGCCGACGGAAATACGTCACAAGCTGTTTGTCTACTTCCGGTCCGCGCTCCAAAACAAAAAATAATATAAAAATTAAATTAAAAATTAAAACAATGTCAACAGCTAAAATGTATTGTTTGAACAGTATTCACATTTTATTTATTTTTTATTAAGTATTATTCTGAATTAAAAATAAAAAAATAAAATAAAACGAAGCAGAGGCGCGTGGGGGACTGAACAAGGAAATGCGTCTTTTAAATCGCTTTTATGCAGCTTTCAGCAATTCTCTTGTTTTGAATTTTCGTTTTTAAATACTCTTTATTTTTCCATTTTATGATGTAAAGCCAAATTTATATTTACTTACCTAAATTGACCTCCTCTCAGCTTAATGAAAAACTTACATAGAGACACGTTTTTGTTTCTTTTGCATGTCTTATTCATTTCCCCACTAGAGGGAAGCATTTAACAACACATTTCCAATTCATGGACAGATTTGCAACTGCAAGAACATTTCCCAGAATTAATTCAAATTTTGTATAAAATATTGGTTGTCAATTCACATTTTTGTCTACTCCTTGTGGTTTTTGCTGCAAAATCAATAAAAAATATGCAGTTTGACTTTGCTCAGCATGAGCGGGATATTTGCTTGCTGTTTAACTAATTTTAAAGACAAATTAGAGACTTCACCTGCATTCAGTTATTAACTATGCTTTTTTTCCTGCTTACTTTTCAGATTAAATTGTCAAATGAGCTTTCAGGGATTCAGGTTTAATTAAGTCTGGATTCTGGATTTACATGAGCCAATAAAAGTGTTTTTTGTATCAGTCAAATAGATTTCTATAAAATAACCTTATTATTATTATTATTTTGTAGTTAATAATATAAAAACTGTGTGATTAAGATTGAGTTTAATCTTGTTTGTCTGTATTTATGGCCTTTCCAATATCAGATGAGCAAACTTTTAGCTTTTTAACCATGCTACCTTGTTTAATATGAAAAATAAATTCATTTTTAATATTTTTATCTAGTTTTGTATCATTTAGCCCAGGGGTCTGCAACCTGAGGCTCTAGAGCCACATACGGCTCCATCGTGGCTCTTTGGCTTTAAGAAAAGTGCTAAAAGTTTTTATAAATATCAAATTAGTCAGTTGAGTTTAACAAATTCTAATATATGATTCACCCTAGCATCTAGTTATTGTCATAATGAAAGAAGATGCCACGTTTGACTTGATTTTTTAATTCAAAATCTGCTGCAGCAGGAGGATCTTGTTTGACACAGTGTATTTTATTTTGAAAGGAACTTGGATTTGCTGCTGTCAAAAGTAAAGACATTCAAATTGTTATTTATAGAAAAATGTGACCTTTTTTTTAAATTTATTGTAAATATTTGAGAGCTACATTTTCTAAAGGAATAGCTAAACGACCAATAAAAACTAAAGTGTATTTTCTAAAAGATTAAGTAGGATCTGGTGGCTCTCACTGGATTCTGGTCTGTCAGAAACTGGACCAAATGACTCTTTTGGTGTTAAAGGCTGCAGACCCTGATTTAGCCAATTGTTCCAAACAATAATTGCTTTCAAAATTCAATTTAATTAAAGTTTCGTGTATTGTTTTCCTGTGAATTGCAGTCATTTTCACTTTAAACAATGAGGCATAAAGAGAATAAGAAGCTGGCGGTGAAGGAGCGTCTTTTGATAAGAAGCTCAGACTTTGGGGAATCAAACGAGAGCGGTGGGAGGTAAAAGAGCGCTGACTCCGGGCTGCCCTTGAGGCCCCAAACACAAAAGAGTGTTTTTTTCTTAAGATCACCAGTAAATCTGTTTTAATTTGGACCAGAACCACTTAAAAAGAATCATTAAAGCGGATTAATCAAGCCGGTCCTGTTTAATGTCTCCTGTTAATTAGTTTGTCAGCAGTGTTTTAATATCGCCTAATGACTTCATATTTCACCGCTGACATTCAGGTGTTCAAAGAGGGGAGAAGGCCCATTCAGGATGCAGGTCTTTTGCTTAAATCGCCCGGCTGGATAAGACAAGGTCACGGAGGCCTCGCCAGATCATCAGGGAGGGGAGAATCCCGGAGAGGAAGCTCTCTCCTCTGTAAAACAGCATGACGGGCACAATGTGATACAGTTCTGTCTTTGAGCCGGAGCTTCACGATCCAGTTTGCGTTGCCTCCTTTTCTCTGCATTTCTTGATTTCTGTCAGCATTTTCCAAACAAGAACAAAGAAGTCAGAAATGGTAGCGTCGTGGCTCCTCTTATTGAGGACGCGGCGTTTTCTCTCTGATGAAAATCCTATGTTAAACAAAATGCTCAATGGAGGCTAATGGATCCCCAACGCGTCCATGCAGAGCTTCTGGAATGCTTTGTTTGACAAATCAATTTTCCCATAACCTGGCGGGGGGAAAAGTGATGCTGATTGATCGACCCCTCTGACTTTGTTTCCAGAATATTGTTTGATGGCTGGATAGATTAATTGGTATGACATTTGAAAGCCTTCCCTCCACTGTCAGCATCCAGGATCGAATCCCGCTCTAATTGTCTCTCCTGTAATTCCTCCGTACACAAATAGGAGACGGCGCTGCTGTGAAGTGGAACCAGAAGTAACAGCATCACACTCCTCCTCCTCCTCCTCTTCCTCAAGGGTGATGCTGGGCTGATAAGGCTGAGTGTATTAAAGGGCATCACCACGACAAACTGCTGAGGCGGCTCTTCTCCTCGCAGCGCTGCAGCTCAGCTGGACACAGATCACGAGGAAAAGGAGTTTTTATCTGTAAATTTAAACTGAAACTTTTCAGCTGTTTCTAATCACCATTTAACAGTTTTTGTTGAGTTCTTCTTTAAAATACTTTAGTTAAAAACATGAGCTGAACTTTTACACTGAACCAGTTTGGAACAATATCCTGTTTGACAAACTTCTTATTTTATTGCTAAAGCGCCAACATAGAAACAACATAAAAGCTTAACCCCTTAACACCGACTTTATTCCTACTTTTATCAAAATAAAGTGTTTTCCATTTAAGATAATGCCCTTAAAGTTGCATTGTTTAATGCTAAACAAACTACACACAGAACCAATAAAAACTGCAGAGCTAAATCAAAAACACACTGAAAATGTAAAAATACAATCCTAAAACTGCCCGAATTAACTGCTAATAAGGGAAAAAGGTAAAAATGTGTCATAAAACAAAAGTTACAACTGTTATCAAGATTGTGTTCCTGTTGAGGCTAAATAATGACTATAAAGTCTTTAACTATTTTTGTGAGTCAAACAGAGCTCAAATTAAATATTAGGCTGGATTAAAAAATACAATTTAAAAAAGAAGATGGAAAACTTAACAAAAAGTAGTAATTTCAACCTTCAACATTATATGAAATCTTTAAGAATTTTAAAGTTGAAGGTGGTTAAATAATTATTTATAAAGTATATTATTTAGGGGTGTAATAAAATATTGATTCATTGAAATATCGCAATACTTAGTTTGGCGATACTTGTATTAAGTCAAAATGCGTCCGAGTTGATATTTAATTAAATGTGTTTGAGCAAAAATGTATTTCAGGGTCTTTCTTCAGTTTTAAACCCTCGACTGCTAGCTGGTAGCAGAGCGCGCACAAATATTTCCTGAATTACTTAAAGAAAAGCACTTTGAATTTAATCGGTTAAGATCAACTTGGAGATGAAATTCAGTTCCAGTTTAAATGATCTAATCATTAAAGAAAATGTCATTAAATGAAGCATTTTACAGTTTTATCTGTGTGAAAGGTTCATAAATGTTCAGATACAGATTTTATTAAGTCATAATTTAGGTAAAAAAAAGTGAAAT
The DNA here is from genome assembly GCF_002922805.2 of Oryzias melastigma. NCBI lineage: Eukaryota > Metazoa > Chordata > Actinopteri > Beloniformes > Adrianichthyidae > Oryzias > Oryzias melastigma. Next base: position 568,039 of record NC_050535.1, on the reverse strand, counting down.
ATGGTCTCTGGTACTGTCTAGTGATACAGAAATCGTGATATACATCGCATTGTCAGATGTGTATCGCGATACGTATAACTATTTCCAATACACACCCCTTTACTGCACGGTGGTGGAGGGGTTTGTTCTAAACCTGGGCTGATATAATCGATTAATCGATCTGAATCGATCTAAACTTAATAGATTAATAATCGATCCATCAAAGTAGAGATTGATCCAACGCACAAAACTAAATCCTCTAGCTTGATGCTAACATGTAATGGGATTTCCCATAGGACGGCTAATGCTAACACTCAGTCGACCTAAACATAGATTCTGACTAAATAAACATCTTTAGAAACTCACAGGCAGGAATCTTTCAAACTCTTTGAAGGAAATATTTATTAAAGTAATCATTTGTGGTCTAAAACATCGTTTTTTTTGTTCCTTTTTTTCTTCTTCTTCTTCTGGAATAAGGTGTAATGCTATAGCATGATCACCACCTAGTGGACAAACTGAAACGTCCTCCAGGAGAAGGTCCAGAGGATGGATGGATAATTGAAAATTACTTGGTGAAAGACCATATTTGAATTAAAAAAATTGGGTATATCCTAAAAAAACTAAATTAGATTCCTCCTGAAGAATATTAATAGGGAAAGTACATAAATTCTAAATTAAATGAGTCAAAAACTGGTACAAATAGCTGAATCTGTGTGTCTAAACATGTTTGAACTCATGTTCTGTTCATTTTGGATCTATGATGGGTCACATGTCTGTCCCCGTTTGGGCCCTCCTCGTTGTTTTAACCCCCTTTCATGTTTTAGACTTTACTCTTACCAAAGAGCCCCCGTTCACTCATGTCCGTCAGTATTTACACAATAAAAGTTCCCATTTCTTTAATGCTGTTTCTTAAAGAATCATCCACATTTCTGTGATTTTCCTAGAGAAAACCCAGATTTCCTGGCTGGACTCTGACCACAGAGGGGGCGTCTGCACTCCAACTTTCCCATCGTTTATTCAGCACCCCCAATGACTAATTGCCTGACTTAGTTTGGATATTGTGGGCTGGGATGGTCCCGCAGGAGGACCCTCCTCCCTCCTCCCGCCTCCCTATCAGCAGCCTTTGAAAAGCTGTAATTGGATGAGTTTATGTCGTCGGATTGATTAATCATATTAATTTGGACTTATTAGTGGGATGGTTGAGAACGATGACAATTAGATTAATGAAATTAGTTAATTCTTCCAATCCGCAGCAGACTGCGACACACACACACACACAAAGGAGAAAACACAAAAAGGAAGTCTGTTATGACAAAGTTAGCAATCAAGATTTGGTTGCTAATTGAATGTCGTCTTTTATTAATGATCGGTTTATAGGAAGACCTTGAGAAAAGAACATTAATTGATTAATCAAAGCGCTCCAAATTAGAATATACAAAGAATCCAGGATTTCCTGGTGTGTGAAAATGTTTTGATAAATGACGCTGCTCGCCTAGAACGTTATATCATAGAAGAGACGCTCGCCGTCCAGACTTCACACGCGTGTCAGATCCAAGATCAGCTCCGTCTGCAGCAAACGGGATAGCGATCAGATCATGTGGGAATCCTGGAGGATCTTCTGTGCTTAAAAACGTGAAGTGGATCGACCTTTAAAGTGGAGTGGCGTCAAACTCCAGTTCAGCAGAACTTCAAACTGTAGAAACATCAAACCTTCCTGCAGCAGAACTCCAAACGTTTTCATTCAGAACTTCTACACATTTGTGTATTTATATGTATTTATATACATATATGTATTTATACATTATTAATTACAAATTGTTAATGCACTTTGACATGATGGCCACCTTAAATTTCATTCTATTCTATTCTTTAAACTTATAGATTGTCTTTTACAAATAAAAATCAAGATTTTCTTGGTCAGTAAGAGTCTAAAAGTGTTGGATCCTTATCAGCAGCACCATAAAGGAGAAGGGTTTTAATAAAAAAGGAGGTAAACAAATGCAAAAGAAGAAAGTTAAAAAATAACCTGAATTTATAACCTCTAACTCATGGAGTTTTCATGCTGTTCTTCATCCAGTAGAAGCTGTTGAAGTCTGATTTCTGAAGCACAGCAGCTTCTTCTGGAGAAAGTTCAGGATCATTTCGGAACAATCAGGGAAATGTCTCTGCAGCTTAACATTTTAAATAACTGAGATCAAAATGAGGAATTTCTAGTTCTTTGCTTCAGAGCAGACTCCTCCTCCTCCTCCTCCTCCTCCTCCTCATGACCTCCTTCACTTTGTCCGTCTCTGATCTCCTCGGAGTGTCAGCGTCTCCTGAGTCCTCCCAAACAAAACACGTCCTCTCCGGTTGATGAGAAAAGAGGTTTAAGATTTTCATTCTTTGTTTTGCTTTATTTACACCAAAGCTCTGATCTCTTTGCCGTTTACGGTAATTACTCCTCGTTAATGGAGGTTTTCTGTCTCAGCGGTGACCTCTGATTGGATCTGAGGCCGTCACATCCCTCCTCACTACATCAGAAACTGAAACTGCGCTTCCCGTCCTCACAGTCGGCGGCTGCAGGGACTCACAGTAAAACGTTCACCTGACTTTTCCCACAGAGACGTGTAATTGGCTGCTGCAGATGCAAACGCAGCTCTGCAGGTTTATTAGGTTCAGTCTGGATGGAGAAGCTCCTCACACCTCCAAAATGTCACACACTGCAGTGTCATTACTCACTTCAGTGGCCTTTTTCCTTCTCTTTCTGCCGTCGCCTTCGGTCGCTCCTCAGCTGGAATCAGCTGATGGACGCCAGCATGTTTACCACAAGACGGAAAGTTAAAGTGATGATGAAGTTCCAGATCACTGGAAAATACTAAAAATGGGATTTAGGATCTTAACTCACAACTTTGAAAGAAGATTTCAAGACAATAAATCTTAAATGTGATCTTCACAAAACGAACTGCAGTGATGTCACCATGACAACAAGCTTGAATTTACGCCACATATTTATAAGCAGAAGTTTTATTAGTTTAGTGAGTTTAGTGAGTTTTTGGTTTCAAGAAACAAACTTGTTTGATTTAGAGAAACTGAAAAGTTTTATTTGACTAATTTATTCAGAATTTTTGAGACAAGTTTGGCTAAAATGTATAAATCTGGTCTTTAATCGGGTTTAGGAAAAAATCAATTTGCCGATAAATCGCGATATTTCATTTGGAGATGCTTGTATTGATTAAAAATGCTGAGAAGACGAAATGTAATGTATTATTTATGAGTTCATTTATGAGCGTATTTACCCAAAGTCCTGCTACTTACTGTGTGTTTTGGATTTTAGCTCCCTGTGGGATCGAGTTTGACGTCTTGAATGTGAGTTTTCGTTTAAAAAATGACGTTTTCCTGTGTCTGTAGTTATAATCTGATTTCTCCAAAATCAGTTCCTGCTTAGAAGTTTCTATTTGATAACAGAACAAGCAAAATAAAAACTATTGGCTTGTTTTGACTTTGATTTCTGACTCTTTTAAAGTTGTAAAGACAGTAAATGAGAGTTAGAAAGGGTTCTAAGAGATGCAGGATGACACGTTACACATTTATCCTGAAGGGGAAATGTAGATATTTTCACAGCGAGCTGAGAATGCTTTTATTTTGGTGAATAAATCTGACTCCTTAAGAGTTTATCTGATGCCTCATTTATTATAAAACTGAAGAACCTGAAAAGAAGCTTTTTATAATACGGCAAAAGCAACGTGGTTTGCAATGACACCAACTACGGAAACCAGGAAGGAACAATTCACTTTCATTAAACTGTATTTGATTGATCGCCAACCCCGAACCAACACAGAGGAAACAGGACGACAAATGATGAAAGCAAAATTATCATAAATTATGGACCAAAATACAACAAAATGAATTTATAATGAGATCTATAGACTTAAACAAATAAAACTGCAAAAATAACAGCTTCTTGCATGAAGCAAGAATGAGGAAGAAGGAGAAGAGTTCTTCATTTCTTGAAGCTTTTGCTCAGAAAACAGAAAATCTAAATGTTTGTTTAACCCTTTGCTGTCCGTGTCAGACCCCCAGACCCGCCTCTCACAGCCACATGTGCCCCCAATTACCCTGCGAGCGCCACATGTGCAACATCATTAATAAGATCCACTAATAATGGTGACGAGCTCCACTGGCCATGAGTGAGATTTGACTAATTACTGTAATTGTATTGGAGTCATGCTCATTAAATATGAAAATTGTCTTCTGTGAAATGAATGGGGCTCCATGATCTCTCTTGTAGGCAGAAGCGAGGAATAAATTAGTGAGCGTCTTTTCGCCGTGCAATTAACCACAGCGGAGACAGCTACCTGCCGCGCCCGCCGTGCACACCCATGCACGCATGTGCTTCTGCCTGCAGTGTTTATTGCTTTTGCTAATGTTTATCATTCTGGGATTATTAGTTGTCTTTCTGCTAACAGGCTGTTTGCGTGACCTGATTAAACTCGGAAAAATACAGATTTACAGAACGTATCATAACTTCTACACATTTTTATTTTTATAGCTGGAGGGACTAAAATTGTGAAAAAGTCTACATTAATATAAAAATATAACGTTTTGGTTTCTTAACCCCACCCACCAATTAATGACATCACGAAAAAAGGTTATCATGATGTTTTACAGTCACAACCAGGATTAATGTGGGTTCATTGCTTCGCCCAAGGACACCTCAACACATGGGTGGGCGGGGCAACTGAATGCGATCTTCCAGTCACCTGTAGGCATTCGTCTAATTCAAACTGCTTAACTGTCACAATGCTGGCAACTGGAGAAAGACTCGTGCATGTGGGGTAGATCTGTTAGCGACAGATGCTAATGATATTAGTCTCAGGATGTATCACGATATATATTGTATTGTCAGATGCATATCGCAATGTGCATCGTATTGTCAGACACATTTCACGATATGTATGGCATTGACAAAAACATATTGCGTGTGTATTATATGGTTTGATACATTACATGATATGCGTCTGACAATATGATATTTATTGCGATATGATACTTATCGCGATATGTATCATATTGTCAGACACATATCGCGATACGTATCATATTGGTAGATACATATCATGATACGTATCATATTTTTAGACACATATCACGATATGTATCATATTTTTAGACACATATCGCGATACGTATCATATTTTTAGACACATATCACGATAAGTATCATATTTTTAGACACATATCGCGATACGTACCATATTTTTAGACACATATCATGATATGTATCATATTTTTAGACACATATCGCGATACGTATCATATTTTTAGACACATATCGCGATACGTATCACATTGGTAGATACATATCACGATACGTATCATATTTTTAGACACATATCACGATACGTATCATATTTTTAGACACATATCGCGATACGTATTATATTTTTAGACACATATCATGATATGTATCATATTTTTAGACACATATCACGATACGTATCATATTTTTAGACACATATCGCGATACGTATCCTATTGTCAGACACACATTGCATTTGGCATCACATCTTAGCAAAATGTATTGATTGTGAGGCACAAATTTGTCTTTTATAAAAGTCTAAATCTGAATGTTCTCATGAGAGAAGAGCAAACATTATCCAGTCCAAGCACAGAAGTTTTTCCTCACACAGGATGTGTCAGCGACTCCAGTCCCGCCGCTTCTCCGTCATCTCAGGGGGTTTGAGTGCTGACAGGACTCCAGAGCCCGGATGACAGCCTCTGTGAGCGTCCCTCGAGGAGACCCGCTCCCCCCCTTGTTCCTGCTCACTTAAGTTGTTTAAGAAGTCATGCAAATGCCGGGCTTGCCTTCGCTGCCCTGCTACAAAACCTTACAGTCAGAGGCTCCTGTGAAGGATTTGATTGAGGAGATGTGGAGGTGAAGAAAAGCAGGTAAACATGGCATAATGTGGAGGTCAAATGCTAATGAGCGCTCCCCTTGCTCTGTCTGGCTGCCTCCAACAACATCAGAGACACCAATAAATCATTCAAACAAATAGAAACTTCATGATTAAGAGACGACTTCCTGCCTTTCTCTGCATCCTGAATGAACTCACAGCTCAGCCTGATTTCTCTCAGGTATTTAGATTGTCCCATTTTGGGACACTAGTCCAGTTTCAGGTTTCTGTGAGCAGGAACTGGAACGTTCTTTAGGCTCAACCGGGCTGTGAGAACTGACAGAGGAGGCGGAGAAACCCCCGAAGCAGCAGGTGGACTGTCACAGGTGGAAGGGCTGTCCCGGGAGCCTGTAGATGGCGCTGCACTCATTTTGAAAGGGTTTTCTATGGGCCGTCCATCACCGCCTGCAGGGTGGCTGGGACGAGCTGCCGAGAGGAGCACTTACCTGTCCTTGAGCCAGGCGGGAGCGGAAAAAAAGAGTAGATTCAGCATGTATGGACGCTGCAGCCAGGAGCCATAAATCATGACCTTCTTCAATTTACACAGGAAGCATATTGATGGTTCGCTGTATCCTTCACTCACTTTCACCTGGTTACATTGTCTAAGACAGCCCCACTCCGGGTAACCATGACTGACACTTTACAGCCTCTCCTCGGTGGACTCTCACCTCCAGCCGATGAATAATTCCCACGTGAGGCCGAGCTCCGGCTGGCGGCCGCCGCGCAAGGTTGACCTCAGAGTGTGATTATAGATTTACTGAAAGTAAAATAAGCAGCAAGAGCGACTGATGAACAGGGCTTGACCGTGTGCGTTCAGCTGATTTAAGGAGAAGGAAGCAGCTTTATGAGACCCCAGAAGATGCTCCACTGCTCCCACATGGGACCCGTACCGACTAGATCGTCACAATAATCGACTTAAAGACCTTCACTAATGGAAATTGTGTTTTAAAAAATGTTCTTGTATCGTTTTTGTCTTAATGGAGAACATTTTTTATATGCTAAGTTAGCTTTGAGTTATCAGTGACTGTAATCTAACGGGAGAGAGTGTAAACAAAGGGATCATGGGAAGTGAGTGCTGGCTTACCTATACCATGATCTTCTTATATATATCCATGTATATGATCACATATAACCTTCGGAACACTAAAGAATAAATATTTAAGAAATATGAGTTATTTTTGTCGTTATTTCCTGACTTAGTCTCTGAGGCTCCGCCTTTAACTTCTTGTGGGTACCGCCCACTTCATGACATCATCCTAGAGCAGGGTCCAACATCTCGTCTGCGTTTCATCCCCAAAAAATAAACAACATCAGAACTTTTGCAAAGATGGAGGTGCATACATACGTCTGCCTTTAGTAGCCCCATCCGTCGCTAAACTGGTCGTAGGGATGGGTGGGGCTAACGGCTGAGCGCCACTCTGATAGTGGCAATGCTAGCGGCTGATCACCGCTAGCTGAACGGGGAAGCTTGCAGCTTGCCATTGCTTAACTATTAGGAAAGCTTGCGGCTTTTCACCACTAGCTGAGCACTGACATTAGCGCCTGGTCACCACTAGCTTCTCAAAGAAATTGTGTTCTGGCAGCGCAGACTTTCCCTGAAAGGGGCGGTTCTCACTTTGTGAAGTCAGATCGTGAGAGCCCGCCTTTTTTCCTGGGTTGGGAGGGGCTGATGCTCAGAGAGCAGGTTATTACAGGAATATTCAGAAGTGCGTAAACGGATAAAACATTTATTTTATGGTTGTTTATAGTGAGGAATGAACATTATTATATAAATAAGAGCTCAACAGGTTGGTTTTTCACGGTATAGAACCTTTAAAAAAACGACACAGGCTTTAGTTTGGATAAAAACAACATAATCCTAAGTAAAGGACCACTGGGATAATTTTACAGTCGAACATATATAGTTGGAGTGGGACTTTAATTGATGAATTGGTTTCTTTTCCTACGATCAAACCAGATCAAGATGTCCGAGGTAAGTTAGGAATCAAATGGAGCTCCAAAAAAATGTTTCAATGTGACATTGATTTGACATTCATTCTTGCTTACCTGTTTGTTTGTACACATGTTTAATTTACATGATCATGTTGCCACAAATACTAGGAATCTGTTCAGTATTGATCTCTGATCAAATAGTGACGTTATATATCAAATCAGTAACCACAGATCATCAGATCAGATCAGTCAGATTGTGGTTAAACAGAATCGTCACACCCGGTACCGCCGCTCAGCTGAAGTTGAAGGACGGCGAGCAAAACAAGCCAGAAGTTATTAGGCGCCGCTTGTTAGCAGCAATAATGCGAAGTGCCGTCCCGCCGAGAAGACGAAGGAAAACGTGTCAAAGCCATTTATACGTTTAATTCAATCTTCTTTTGAGAGATACTTTTATTTTCCCCCAGACATCGCGGCTGATTCTGTTTAGGGGAATGCGTTGTGGCGGGCTGATTAAACGCCGGCCCAGCCCCCGACCCCCCCATATTGGCTGAAGTTGAAAGCCCAGTAAATGAAATGACTTCCACAGGATTGCACCACAAAGGAAGAGAGTGTGTCAGATGTGCATTCAGCCAGTGTCGCAGACGACGCAAGGTCAAACGGGACGGCGTGCAGACAGTCACTCGACTGACGGTCTGGGGCAGGAGGAGGCGTGTCGGCGTGTGCGTTCACCTTTACAGTCCTGCAGGCGGGAAGAGGGAAACGTTTACTACTGATGGATCCTTTTCATGATTCCTCCGGATCCAGGAAAACAAAAACCACTTCAGGGTGTGATGAGGTTGAATACTTTAACAAATAAAGACAAAAGGTTTTAAATGTTTTTAGCAAAACTCAGAACCACTGTTTAGATTTTTCTCTTTTTTCTGAAAAAAAGTTAAATCTTGAAAAATAACAATTCAAATGGTAAAATAATTATCATCCATTGATGACAATAAAGTCTAAAATCTATCAGTCAGGATTTTAAAACCATTATTACAAGAAAACAACATTTTTTCATTGTATTAAAGGCTAAAAGTAGATTTATAATAAAATTTATTGACATTTGATTAAACTTTACCTGTTAAACACACACGAGTTATTCAAGTTCCTTATCAAAATAATTCATCTTTACTTCACATTTTAAATATTTAATGGATGCTGGACTAAAATGTAGTTTATTTTTATGTTTTCTTCATGATATACAAAAATAATCAAGAAAAAAATGTTATGTTTTAATTTAAGTAGAATAAATAAATCTTGATTTATTAATAAAAACAAAAATATTTTTTGGTAATTTTAATACTCTTTTCTGCAAATGTAAACACTAGAAATATTTTGTGAATTGAAGAATATTCTATATTTAAAAGCAAACATTTGTTGCTCAGCAAAGATTGGTTGGATTCTACTTCCTGTGGTGTGGAGATAATTTAAATAAATGAAACTCCGTGAAGCCTCAGTCACAACTGTCCTCATGGGGTCTGCAGGTCAAAAGGGTTCAACACACAGGTAACCCACAGAAAATATCACGGTGAGAGAAAATGTTCATGTTCCTATGGGCGTGCTGCGGGTGACAGGTCATTCTGAACAACTACACAAAGGGTGAAGTCGGTGAGATGCAACCCCACAAGGGTCCCCTGAGTGCTGTTCACGTGACACATGCACGCTCCTTTCATGCAGCCTGACTGTTCGAAATGAGACAATCAGAGTGTAGTTTGTGTGGACGTCCTACAGGCATTTATGTATCACGTGCACACCCCGTACGTGCAAAATGGATGTGGCTAGAGTGTGTCGTGAGGACACGTCGGTGCATACAGCTTCCATCAGCCTTAAGAATACTTCCCGATGTACTTGAGATACATGCGTGATACACGTTTTCACAAATGTTTCTTGTTCATTGATGTGTCTGTTGAGGGTTCGGCTGACAAATCTTTAAAAGAATTCAGTTTTGGTCGGTTGAGAATTACGGTATTTTACGTAGTTTGTATGTAAATACTACATAAATATTGCCCGATTATGCATGATTTTTGCGAGATGCATAAGCAAATTTGTAGCTTTCCGTTCCATCTGTTCCACGTTGTCTAATGGACTTTTCAGACATAACTTATAACTTATATGTCACGTATTACGTTCAATTTCGTAATTAGCATAAAAATCCCTAATGAGTTGCACATTAACAGCACAATAATCCTTCACGGTTCATGCTCAAACCGTGTGGTGATGGGTAGACTGGACGATCTTTCCGACCAGGAGAATCCAGATGTTTCATCAGAACAAATCATCCGATCCAGCTGCTCTCCGTGGTGCAGAATCGATTTCTGCTCAGAACTGAACGTCAAGGTGAAGAAATTCAATGAAGCTCAAACTTACCTGGTCTTTGTGTGGTTTATTCGTATTTCTTCTGTTTTGTAACGTGTTTTATTTGTGATACATCTGTGGGAACGTTTATTCAAGTATGACCAATTTTCATTTATGCACTATGCGATAATCGTATGTAGCGGCTGTATGACATCGATTTATGACACAAAACATGAATTTTAGAAGGTATCTCATTGATCATTGCTTATCAATGGTTCATCGTTTTGGATGAAGAAAGCGGGACGAGCAGCTCTACATGGAGGTCGCAGGACAAACCGGACAAACGGGGGGCGGACCAAAGAAGCAACGGAGACGATGTAGAGCAGGAGTGTCCAAAGTCGGTCCTCGAGGGCCCGCCTCCTGCTGGTTTTCCAGTGATCCTCCCTTATCTGCAGCTGATTACCTGATCAGGTGTGTTTGGCCAATAAGGAGCTTCAATGGTAGATTGGTAGGAAAAAATGAAGGACACCGGGCCTCGAGGCCTGGAGTTTGGAGCCCCCTGGTGCAGACTAGCTGAGGGTTGTGAGACGGAGTCCTCACACGGACCAGAGTGAATTCAGAGCGGTCTTGGTTCATCTACATCTGGAAATGAAACTCAGACATCATGGGCTTCGCTGTGTGTGGGTCCAGATAAACCAGCTCTGCTCTGAGACGCTGAGTTTTACCGCGGCAGTCTCTAATTTGAGTCCGTGATTGGTCAAAAATCCACCTGGTTTCACTGGCAGTGTGTGCTATGTTTGGTCGTTCGTTCATTTATAGCTGGTTGTTATTTGTACGAACACGTGTGCACGTTTGCATAAACTGTTCATTGGAAGTGGTCTCCTGAACGCTGCTCTCCGAGGCTGGTGTTGTGCCAAAGGTACGCTCCCCTGTCAGAATGTGTACCCCGCTCTCAGGCATAATGACTAGTTTTGTAACGCTCGTTTTCTGTCCCAAACAGAGTTAAAAGAAGGTTGATGATCACAATAGACTTTATTCTGGAGCTTTTGGGAGTTTATTGTCATACTTGAAATTTTTTCTATGTAAAACAACGAGAGGGGGCACGGATTCTGTCGGGTGAACCAGCCTGTCAGAATCTGTATCCCCAAAATATTTACAGTAGAACAAAAGTGTCAAGCTCAATCATACAGGGGGCAAAATCAGAAACACTCCTGAGGTCGCGGGCCGAGCAGGATAAACATTTACTGGACACTCTAAAACTACTTTTTAAAACTGTAACTTTTTAACATAATTATGAACTAGATATCTATCATTATCTGTGGTAATGTTAGTGTGAATTTAGTCTACAAAACAAACAAACAAAAAGGTTAGCTAAAACAGCTAGCATGTAGCTAAAATATTAGCTAAACTCCAAAATGGCCTAAAAAAATCTTGGTAAATACCAAAATAGTCCAGAAAGCTAACAGAATGCTAATTTTTAAAACTTAAAACTAACTTTTTAACCTAATTCTGAATAATAAAAAGGCAGGAATATTATTCCAGAATAAATCAACTTAAACCTTAAATAACTTTCAATATTTTACTCTCCATAAAAATATATTTTGTCAAAATTATACAAGTTAGAAATAAGATAACATCGGGTCATTAATAACAATAAAATAAAATGATCTGGAGGGCCGGATCCGGCCCCCGGGCCGTGACTTTGACACTTGAAGCAACAATTATTCATTAATTATTACATGCTTCCATAATAAAGTCACTTTCATAATCATCCTAAATTAGCTAAACAAAGGTCATTTTTTAAACACAAAGCTGTCGTTGTTTTATGTAGAATATGTGGAAAAATATGCACATAAACCCAAAAGCCTCAGAATAAAGTCTATCTTAATTATCCTTTTAATTTGGGACAAAATCTGAGTTCTACACATCAAATCAACTATTCTGCAGGGGGACGCACCTTGGCCCAACACGGTGTGATCGTAGCTGAAGGCTTTAAGTGTTCAGTTGTAAAACCAAATAAATCAAAAGACAAACGCTACATAAACCATGGATTTTATTATGACTGTACATTCAGTGCACTTTTGGATCACCCCAACGACAAGCTGCTATCTACAGGTGAGCACACGAGGCGCGACCACGACCAGCCGGGCTGGTCCTAGAACCTCCTCCAAACACAGTTAGTGGTTTAATGAACCAAAGCTCTTCGTTCATATATCACAAATGTTCCCATATTGCTTGGAGGAGGGAACCCTCCTGGGTAATCATCCGTCTGCGACGGAAGCGGGTTCTCTGTACACGGCGGAGCGGAGCGGCCGGGGAACTTCCTCCATGTTTTATGTAAATCTGCTCGTCTCCGAGAAGGCCGCAAATGGAGCAGCGGAGAAGCAGCTTTCTCCTCCGAGGAATGTCTTCCCCCAATTGCAGGAAGTTCATCTACATTTTTTTTAATACCCAGCCGGTGATGTCACTTCATTTCTGTGCCAGCGAGTCCCAGGAGGACGCCGTGGCCCGCTTCCAAACCCGGGCTCATTCTCCAAACATGAACTGAGGTATTGGATCCAGACGACTCGCTGAAGTCTGCAGAACCGAGAGGGACGGCGGGACACGAGGAGTCGGGAGGAGTCACCAGGCCAAAGGGTTACAGCCCAGGACAGTGAGGGTTTGGACACATTCATGAGTGTCTGTGAAGGTTTGGACCCCCCCTCTGCGCGCCCCGTCCCAGAGGAGGCGCCAAAGCTGAGCTTTAATTGCTCCATTTCTATTGAGAGTTTCAGCTTAGCAGACAATTAGAATTAATTGGATTTAGTCGAACTATTTTAGAA
>NC_050535.1:534841-554927 GCF_002922805.2 Oryzias melastigma | reverse complement strand
AACCTGGATTTTATAGATTTTCAGCTCAAAGTCACTCAGAACATTTAATAAAAGACACAATAATTTATGAGATTAAATGATTTGTTTTAAATTCTTAAATATAAATATTCACTTGTTTTTAAACCGTATTTGATTGATATTTTACTTTATGGTCCAATTATTTATTCATTTATTGTTCTGAATGTGGTAAAATGATCCGTTTTTATACTTTAATCTCCCATTTCAAGTTTAGCCAAACGGTCTCTCTCCGTGTGTCTATATGTAAGTACAGCCGGTCGTCATGGTAACGCCTCCTTTCATCCTGATGAGTACAGAGAGGCACTTCACATCCAACGGGAAGCATCCCTAAATCCCCAAGGGATTCTTTAGTTGATTCTGCACCACACAACTATCTGATCAATGATTTTCAGAGTTAAATAAATTATTGCTGAGATTTATTGGAGCAAAAGTCAGTTTTAAAGTGAAATTAAAGAGATTCATTCAGTCACTAATGTAATCCAGAATATAATTCAGTTTGCTGTAGAGAAGCTAAAGATAAATCCCTTTTGTCTGAACTGGCATAAAAAGTTCAGTTTAAATTTACATTTTCCAGCAGATTGTTTTACCCTGTAATCTGAATTTATTAACACATTTATATTTTCTGGATGAAAAACCTGCTGGAATTCTGCTTAAAAATAATGTAAATTTGTAAAAACAAACATCATTTCTGACGAGATTGGATAAAAATAAATGTAATTACAAACTTTTTGAGTCAAAATTAGAAAACGTGAGTTTTTCTGCTGCAAAGGAGGAAGAGAAAAAATCACCAAGAGGACGACTGATCTCAAAAATAAAACTTTTTGAGTTTTATGCGAACTATTGTGGTATATTTGTACTACAAAGGATCAAAAAGTACTGGAAGTTTTAATGCAGCTGCATAATAAATATATTTTTACTGCACGCTTGTATAAACAGACTTTAAATCAACAGAAGTTGCTAAAATTGTGTCTCAATAATGAAACTAAAGATTAGTCCGATAAACTATTAGTAAATACGTTCCAATTAAATAATGATTTTATTTGTTATATTCTTGTCCTAAAACCAAATAAAAAAACAAAATTTAAGCAAATATTTTTACGTTGGTTTCCTGAAAGTAAAAGTTTGTTTGATAGATTAAAAATCTTTAATTGTGTTGATTTAGTTCAATTCTTATTTTAAATAATCCTTAAAATGTTCCTAAACTTTGATTCAGAGAAACGTTTTTCTAGAAAACGGGACTTTCCTGACCTCCTTCACATTGTTCTTATTATGGGATGCAAAGTGCAAACATTTGACCATCTTTGCTGAGTCCGAGGGAAATCTGGGAAACCTGGAATCCTTTCAAATTAAAAGCATATACAGGACGAAGGTTACATGAGATTAGAAAAGAGTCACAGGAGTGTTTCTGAACCTCCGGATGAGATTCTTCAGGTGATTCAGACCTTCACGTCTCTGGTTATAGTGAGACCTCAGTTTCCTATGTTCTGTACACGTATTTACACGACCACAGACTCATCTTCTTTATGGGATTTCTGATTTCAAGCTTCATGTTGTCACAGTTGGCACTCCACTTCCTGCCGCGTCCGTCCGTCCGTCCGGCGCCGGGCCGCCTGTCAAGCCTTGGCCTCCAGCATCTCCAGGAAGAGTTTGTGCATGGGGACCTTGCCCTGCATCTTGATGCTGTAGAAGTGCTGCACGGCCTTGGTGGCGGTCTGCCGCAGCAGCGGCAGCGTCATCAGCAGCTTGCCGACCCGCCGCGGGTCCTCGGGGTGCTGGGAGCCCTCGAAGTCCTGCAGGGCCTCGTGCAGGGAGTCCTGCAGCCGCTGGACGGCCTCGATGTTCTCGATGTGCATGGAGTCTGCGACAGGGGAGACGCAACACAGAATCTGTTAGGAGCATCAAACATCAGCTCGGAGGCGCCACCGCCGCGCTGCTGCTTCCACGTTATCATTTCTAAAGACGCTCCTTAAATAAACGCGTGGCGAGGACTCCTGGGAGCGCCACTGCAGGTCTGAATAAATATAGAGTAGGACAGGAACACGATTCATCCCTCGCTGGTCCACTTCCTGCCTCCACGGCCGCTAATGAATTCAGACGGCTGCATTACTGGGATGCGGTCCGGCTAAATGATGGCGGCAGATGGTCTTCATTTCCATAAGAAAGAGCGGCTGGCCTCCTTATGGATGAGCTGGAAAATGAAACCAGTTGAGACTTATTAAGGAGTGCACTTTGTGTCTGAGAGGAAAACCAACAACGCCGTCCTGGAAAAGACGAGCCGATGAACAGAGGAGCGTTTGGAGAAGATCACAGAGCAGAGAAAGGAATCAAGAAGAGGAGATCCTGCAGCAGATGATGCTGGACTTTAAAGACCGACGGGTGAAGCTGGTGATGGAAATTACACAGTTTTTCTAAAATAAAAACAGTAAAATCTGTTAAAGAAGGTTCAAAAAATTTTATATAATTTCTTGAAATCAGGAATTGTTGGAATTTTCTGTGAAGCATCTACAAAAACATTTTTTAAACAATAGTAAAATGATTTATATTTTAAACACTAAAAGAAACTATGAGGTGAGTTTCTATTAGAGCAGGTTTGAACTCATTTATCAGATTTGAAACCTTATTTTTAGACATTTCACCAAGTTCTTCTCTTTGCTTTATACTTCTCCAAACTTCTCTCCAAATCAGGACAGATTTAGTCTCATTAAGAGTTCAGATCAAGAAATCAGGAATTGATTATTAAAATGAGTCCAAATCCTTTTGTTCCAAAGAAAAAGACTCAAAAAACACAAACTTCCCTCTACTTTTTGACCAAAGTTGTTATCTTAAAGTTCAATAAATGTTCGTTTTAATTATTTTGGAAACAAAAATATAACTTTATGTTCTAAGAATCAGTTCTTGTTTTAGATTTTATGAGGATTTATTATTTAATAATCTCAATTTTAATCACTTTTGGTTCTAAAATGAGTCTTTTCCCCTTAATATTTCACCATTTTATGTCACTATAATCAAAATAAACAACAATTAAGTTATTCAAGTCTCAAAAATACAAAGTATTTGCTTTGAACTAGCAAAAAAAAAGTTTAAGTTTATTTGATTTAAAATGACTTCAGTCAAACAAGACGCTGCACATTCAAAGTTCAAAAAACTATAAAAACACAGTTAAAAATGTTAAAACAAATGTTTCCTCTTTGGATTAGACTCATTTTCCTATTCTTTGACTTTATTTCTGCAGTGTTGGCTCTGCGATGGAAATCACATACAAGTTCACAGGAAAATTGTTCTCAGCGTGAAAACATTCCGAACGAGATGTTTGGAGTAAAGCTGACAGCAGAACTCATCGACTTTGTCTTGGAAAGATTTCTTAAAATAACTTGTGATGTTTAGATCCAGAAATTGTCCTAAAATAAACATTTGTTGATCAAAAAAAAGTTTTATATCTTTAAAGTAGGTATATTAATACACTTTAGCTCCAAATATATCTTATTTGGAGAGAATGTCACTCCATTTTTATTTGTAGTCCATAATCATCTTAACACAAGACTAGAATTATACATTTAAAAATAGATTTTAAAACTGTCAAATAAAACTTTCTAGTTTCCTTAAATTAAGCTAGAATCATCAATTACACAAAAAACTGCTTAAAAATATTATTAAAAATAAAACTTGGAACAAGATGCTTTTAAAAAATCAAATCTTAAATTGACTGAAGAGTGATGAGTAAGTTTGTTTTTCTTCAATTAAATCAGAAACTCGACTAAAACGTTGGGGGAGATTTTGTGTTCGAGTGTGGGGAAAAAAATCGATTCAGGGATGTATCGCGATATTTTGTTTGACGATTTTTGTGTTGGGTTGAAATTCTGACAAAACAATATTGAATTTAATTATTTAAGAGCGTCATACTCATACCAAGTCATAATCTTAAAAAAGAAAAGAAAAACTGTTCTGGTCGGATATATCGCGATACGTATCGCATCGTCAACACAAACCCTGCAGAGCAGAAGTTCTCCATTCTAAAGAGAACAACGTTTTTGAAGCTTTAATGTTTTAAAAAGTGGAAAAGTGGAAAAGTGTGGTCAGAAATCTCCTGGTTTGATGGAAACATCCGGATGGAGTGAAGTAGTTCATGTGGAAGTTCCGTCAGCGCGAACATGTAAATGAGGCAGAAAAGAGGAACGTACGAGGCTAATTATGTTCCTAACCGACTGATTAAGTCTCTTTTACAGTCGCCTTCTGTGTAAATTGCATTTCTATCTTGGGAAATTAACTAGGCTATGTGGCCCGCACACGCGTTCCCGCTCTTCATGCTAATGCTGATGTGATCCTGGTCCGTGCGCGAGGAGGCGTCGTCCTCACGCGGCGCTTTGAGGAAAAACTGACTCTGAAGAAACAATTTCCTTGTAATCCGTCAGCAGCCCGCCGTCGATCCTGTCGATACGCCGCTAATTACAAAATCGATGGCCGTGAATTTCCACAGCTGTCGCCCCCACAGGAGCCGCGGCGCCGCCGGACTTTGCCTCCCTGCACCTCCCCTCAAACCTCTCGCGCTCACACCTCCTCTTGGTCATCAAAGCCTGAAGCTCCGGCCTCAGCGCTTTTCCCCTTTCAGTCAGGCAGCAGAAAAGACTCCTAACAGGCATTGATTAGTGGAGGACAGGCCCAGCCTCATGAAAAGCAAACTGTCGATACGGGCGCCGCTTCTTCACGCTGGAACAAACGAGGCCCGTCGCTCCCCCGCGCTCATTCCACTCCACTTAACACATTTTATTGACAGCCCCTGTTTTTCTAATGAAATGCTAAATATATCTCCGTCCGCTGAGGCGCGCTGGCAGCCTCTGTGATGGAGATGGAGCGAGCGGCGAGCGCATCTCAACGCAGATTGAAACATGGTGGCGCGCGCACGTGCTCGCCGGGCTGAATTAAAGGCGGGCGCTCCTGACCTCTACGTTCAGGCTTATCAGGGATCCGTCATTGTGGACGTGGCGCCTCCAGCAGATATGGATCAGCTCTTGACAGATTCTTGGTCTAATTTCTTTGTTTGTTTAATTAAATGCCAACTTATCTTGATTTACTAGAGATTTGATACAGAGATGTTCTTCCCTTTTAACCTCATGATGTTGAATTAAAGATCGTAGCCCTCAGTGGAATCAAGTTCAATCACTCTTCTTTATATTTTTGGAGCGTTTGTTTATTTTACTGCACTCCTGTATTTCCCTGCAAGCTCCGCCTCCATGTCCTAAATGTACTTATAAATAAAGTTTTCTTGTCTTAAGTTTTCCAGAAACCCAGCCCCACCTACAGCTGATTACCTGGACCAGGTGTTTTCACATACACGGCCCTGAAGGGATGAAGGAATCTCTGCATGTTTGTGTTTCAGATTCACTGAAACATCTTTGTATAAATCTGTCTGTGAGATCCTCAGGTGTTGGGAATAAAGAGACAAAAGTGTCAAATATAAATTCACTAAAGCTGCAGGATGAATCTCTAGGACGAGTTTTCATTTGTCGCTTTTGTTGTGCTTTCATTGTTTTTATTTCAAGATGGCGGCCTCCTCCTGAGGTCAGAGGTCGACAAAACTCCAGGGGTCGTAGTAGACCTAAGCTAGCGGCATGTGGGGCAAATTATGTGAAAATCAGACATGGCCATCCCATAATAATTTCAAAACTACCTTTGATGTCACCGACACAAGTATTTTGGTTTCGTTAGTGGATTCCAACATTTTTTTTCCCAAATTAAAATTTATACATTTTTAGCTGAGTCTGCAGATTTTTTTGTGATGGTTTTGTTGGCCACGCCCACAATTTTAACATTGTCATATCGTACATTATATAGTTTTGTTCAGCTTGAGCCAGAGAATTCATGCTTATGTTTTTTTCATCATTCCGATAAAAATGTGCGAGCTAGCCGGGATCTCAACAGTTTCAAACTCGCCACACGGACTATTCAAAATCTACAACTTCTAATTTCAACATTTCTTCCACAGTAGTTTCCAAATGATGCTTTAGAAGTTACAAGACGATCGATGAAAAACCCAACAGCTACAGAAGCTACTGGTACTAAAAGTGCTTTGTTTTGAAATTCTGTTGGTTTTGTCTCCATAGAAACCACTTTATTTTTTGGACGTCTGGTCGTGACCAACGGGTCTACGACATTTTTAGAAGAATCAGCTCAAGTACGTTCTTTTATTTCCTTAGCAACTGAGGTTCTTTGTGAACCACGCCCACATTCCTGATACGTTCATATCATATCTTATATCATTTTGTTCAGCTTGAGCCAACGATACATTTATTCAGTTTAGTGCGAGCAACAGGGGAACGCCACTTTTGCGAGATCGCCACGTGAACGCTGTTCAAAATCTACAAGCTTAAGAACCAACATTTGTCCCTGAGTAGCTTCCCAATGATGCTCGAGGAGTTTGGAGGCAATAGATCGGAATCCTTTGGAGGAGTTTAAATATGTAGAAAGTACTTATAGTCATTTTTTGGGGGGAAATCCAAGATGGCGACCTCTTACAGAGGTCAAAGGTCAAAGAATCTTGTAGACTTAAACTGGTGATGTGTGTGAATTTTCGTGAAAATCAGAAAAAGTGTAATTTTCTCATTTTGTGTGAAAACGTGAAAATTACCAAATCTTACTCTAAGCCGGAGGTCGTGTGGCCATCCCATAATAATTTCAAAAGTTCTCTTGGATATGCCTGACGTGTGTGTGTTGGTTTATCTCCATAGCAACCATTTTCTCTTGTGGTCGTCTGGTGAGGACGAAGAGATTTATGTATTTTTTAGAAAAATCTGCAAAAGTACATTTTTTTATTTCTTTAGCAATGGAGGTTTTTTGCTAGCCACGCCCACATTCCTGATAGGTCCGTGTGGTATTTCATTTCATTTCGCTCAGCTTGAGCCAATGATTCATGTATAACATTTTCACAATATTCCAGTACAAAATGTGCGAGCAACAGGGGAACGCCACTTTTGCGAGCTCGCTACGTGAACGACGCTCAAACTCTACAAACTTTAAAACCAACATTTTTTCCCAAGTAGCTTTCCCATGATGCTCGAGGAGTTAGGAGGCGATAGACTGAAATACCTAAGAGGAGTTCACATTTCTCGAAAGAGCTAATAGTGACTTTTGTGGAAAATTCAAGATGGCGGCCTCTTCTGGAGGTCAAAGGTCATAGTAGCCTTAGTTGTAGGTTTAGATCTAACTCGGTGGAATATGAGTGAAAATTCATAAAGAATGCTGGAACAAAAGTTTCCTTATTGTGAGAAAGAGGACCCTAAAAATGGCCGCCAAGCTGTATTTTTTAGTTCATTTTGTTAATCCTTCTTATTGTTTATTATGATATAAACTTTTTTCAATGTCTTTGTTTTTTTCAGTTTTTTTCCCAAAGATTCTAGTAAAATATTCCAAAACGTTCTGAACTGATTCGGCTGAACTCTACATCTTGGTTCCTGATGTCGAACTGGGTCAGGTGTTCTTACCGGAGTTGGCGAGCGCGATGGCTTTGAGCATGACGAACTCCTCCTTCTCCATGCGCAGCTTCTTGTACCGACGCACCAGCGGCACGATGGCGACGTGAAGGTCCAGCAGGCCCGAGATCCTGGCCTGCTCCTCGTCCACCACGTAGTCCTCGGCGTACACGATCTCGTCCTCGCACGGCAGCGAGCGGAAGACGATGCTCAGCACCAGGATCTCCATCCAGGCGCTCTGCAGCAGACTCATCTGGTCGGCCAGGGAGAGCGTGGAGAAGCCTGGGAAAGGTCAGACAGTTTGATCTTTCATGGATCATCTCGTTAACCTGACGGCTCAGAGCTGCTTTATTAGTTACGATCAGCGCAGAGAGAAGCTGGATCTGCGCAGAGCTCTGAGCGCGGCGGAGATAAATCTGTCAAATGTGAGAAACCCTTCATGAATAATACAACAAAAACACACAAAATTACAGAAAACTTGGACTAATAATGCAAAAGGATCTCCAGAGGAGGTCATAAAAACCATGGAGGAACCGAAAACTTGAGTCAGAAGAAATGATGCTTGTATCAGTGTCTGGGCAGACTGCAATAATGCACAGACATCCATTGTTTTTAATGTAAATACAGTATTGTCCGCAGCATAAGTTGATGTTTTTTCATAGTTTAGCCAGGGGTGCGACTTTTATTCAGGAGCGACTTGTGATTTTTAAAAAAAAACAATTTGTTATTTTCCCACTAATAACCGGATCTCCTTTAGCGTTTGTTTCTGCAAACAACCACCAGAGGGCGCTGTATGTGTGTATCAGTATTTGCTACTGACAGTGCCAGAAGAAGAAGGAGTGCTGTCCAAAACAAACACGGAGGAGAATCGGATCTTTTTCTTATTTGCATCAAAACATTATTATTCTTGTTTTTATTTTTTGCGTCTCAGACTAACTTTGTCGAAATTCTAGAAATGTAAAAAAAATTTATTTTGTAATTCCACTGTTTCCATTAAATCATAACTTTGCGAATAAACAGAAACCAACTGATGAGATAAGTCATTCAAAAACACAGATGTGATCAATACTTTGACTCGCCATCATCTATCAAAGGAGACGTCGGCGTCTTATCCAGGCCGTGGAGCGGCCAGCTACGTGGGAGGGGCTACGGATGAAGGGATTCTGGGAAATGGTGGTTGGGCATTTTACTGAGGAGAATTCTGCAACAACTTTTGATGAGCTGAGACGCTGGAGGACTTCTTGTATCCCTCGCTAAGCGTGGTGTCCGGTTGTTGGTCACATGACTCAAAAAGCACCTCCTCCAAGTGCAAAACCTTTTCTCAATACATGTGAGTATTTTTCAACATTGTTGTGTTTTCATTAGGCAAATTTACTATTGCAAATCTAATTTCTGCAATTTCACAATCAATGGAAAAGCAGCTACTGACAGAAATCAAAGGAATTGATTTCATTCATATAAAAGCCACCGGCTGCAATAGATCACATTCATTAGGAATGTTTATGGGGTGGGAATACATATATTTATTTCTTCCTCTCACTTCCTTTTCGAGCTGGGAATTAATAACAAAATCTAAAATAAAGTGAAGATACATTTGGATTTATATTTGCAATAAAAGGCCCTCTGGAAATTAGTGAAAAACTATTAAATTATTACAATTAAAAGGAAATCTTTAATTGAACCATAACAAGCAAACAAAGAAACAGCAAAGAATGGTTTTTTTCTTATCTTATTCTTATTTTATTTACTTTACTTTACTTTATTTTATTGTTTTTACCTCTTAAATTTGTCTTTTCCTGCTTCTTTGCACAAGGGAGATGAAGCTGATTTTCACTGCATTCTGTTGAATGACTTTTCTGATTCTGATTTAAAACTAAATTCTGAACACCAAAAACTAAGATTATTTTTTTAAATAGAAAAACGTTCTTTAAACGACCGCGACCCGGTCCCGGATGAAGCGGAGGAAGATGGATGGATGGACGTTCTTTATTAGATACATTTTCTTGTCAAAAAGAACACAAATGATTTGAAACAAGAGTCGTTTTACTTTCTAAAGATTCATTTTTGGAGTTTAATGACATTAAAGTGTGATATTGAATGATTTCAGAACATCTCTGTGCACAAACCATGAGAACATTCCTACATTATTTTCAGAGGAATGAGACACTGCAGTGCATGACTATGGATGGATGACATCATAAATAAGTCCTCCATCGCATAAAACATCCAGTTTGATGCCATTTTCAAGAGGAAGAGAATTATGTTTCAAATGTTTACATATATCGATGGAGTTTAGGTAAATGAAGAAAGCTGGTTTCAGTTTTGTGATTACATCATTGTAACATTTGGAAATGTTTGCAAAACTGAACAAATATTTGTTTTATTGGAGTAAATACATGACCATCTTTAGACCCTTCAGGAATCAGAATCCTCTGCAGCCAGAGGTCGCCCCCACCCGAAAAGACACGCAGCCCCACCGTGCCTTCCAGCGCTCCACGCCGAGTGCGGCGCTGATTGCGAGTATCGAGCGGGGCCTTGAACCGCGCTTCCTCTAACCTGAACCGGTATGGATCGGGACGGCGCAGGACGACTTAAAAGAACTCCTCCTGATGGTCCTTATCAAGCAAATAGAGAAAGGACGGAACGGGAGGAGAGGAGTGGGGGGTGTCATTGATTACTAGATTGTAATCAGTCCAGCAAATGCGAGGGGGGGGCATCGATCCGAGCCTGAGATCTGACAAACGGACGGCGGGTGGAGGACATCCGGCTTGCTGGGGGAGGGGCAGATTCACTGCATGTTGATATCAAATGAATCGAAATTCTCAGAATAGTTTCATATAGAAATGTATCATTTAATACAGTTATAAATGATTATCAATGACTATAGAAATGATTATCAATGACTGTATAAATGATTATCAATGACTATAGAAATGATTATCAATGAGTGTAGATCAAACTCAATCACACCTGAGGTCACGAACAGGATAAACATTTACAGAACACTCTAAAACTACATTTTTAAAAGTTTAAAAACATTACTTTTTAACATAATTATGAACTAGATATATAACATTACCAGTGATAACGTTAGTGTGAATGCTGGAAGCTGAATTTAGCCGCTAAAGATGCTAGTGCTGAAATAAATAAAAATAAAAGAAAGAAAATTAGCAAAACAAACCAGCTAGCATGTAGCTGAAAAAATAGCTAAACTTCAAAACAGCCTAAAAATCTTAGTAAATGTTAAAATAGTCAAAAAAGCTGCAGAATGCCAATGTTTAAAAAATTAAAAATGTAACTTTTTAACTTTTTATCATAATTATGAATAATAAAAAAGCCAGGAATATTATTCCAGAATAAATCAACTTAAAACTTAAATAACTTTCAATATTTTACTCTCAATAAAAATATATTTTGTCAAAATAAAACAAGTTAGAAACGAGGTAACATCGGGTCATTAATAACAATAAAACGATCTGGAGGGCCGGATTGAATTACTCGGAGGGCCGGATCTGGCCCCCGGGCCGTGACTTTGACCCATGTGGCGTAGAGGTATTTAACACCGGAGCTCCAGTGTTTGATTTCTTTGATTTAGCTGCAGCTGGCGTCGCTCTTCTCCTTCAAAATCTGCTGGAATTATCATGTTAACGGTTGAAAAGTTACAGTACGTAACAGAGTTTGTGTTTTGGCGTCACCGGCGTTAGCGGCGTAGAAGCAGATGCTAATGTGACTGGAAACAGGTGAGTGTGGGCTGGAACTGCACCCAATTTAGACGAGGTCTTAGATTTTCTTTTCCTTAGTTTTTCAAACGGCTGAAAAATATCCTGCTGTTCTCACTCCTGCCCACTCGGGGGCAGTAGAAAGTAGGAAAGCTCTGAGAAGAAGAGAGCGGGAAGAAGAAACGCCGCTAGCCTCCTCTTGTCTCTGCACCACCTTCACCTGATGACATTTCCAAACTTTCTCCCACTTCCTGCTTCTTTAAAATTCACGTTGCAGTAGTTGTATTCTTTTGCATACACACTGAAGTGAACCGCACCAGAGTTCACCTGCAAGTGAACATGGAGCTTCAGTCCGGAGAGGTCGACAAGCTCAGGGTTAAAACAGGGTTCTCTTTACACTGCTCCCCAGAAGATGATTGATCACCAAATATTCTAATACTAATGATTTCTTTCTGCATGTTTTAGGAGGTTTTGAGTTTTTTAGCCTAAAACTAATGTTGAAATTAAACGTATTTTCACTAAATCTTGATTTCAGTTTAATATGACAGCAGTCAAACATTAAAAAGGTTTAACATCATTGATGGCTTTGCTGCAGAAGTGACGAGTATAAACAAAAAAACCTGGAATGTAATTAACAATCTGCTATTGGTGTCTTTGTCCATAAGTTCCAATAGAAATCCTTGAAACACTAAAGGAGACGGTTTGAAGAAATGAAAAGTGCTCTGCTGACGCTCGAGTACAGATCAGATAACAAATTGAATCTGGGCTCAGCTCAGTGAAGAGAGAGAGTGGCTGGAAGCGAAGCCTGAAGCTGTCATTGAGAGCGGGCTCTAAAACCGACAGCAGTTCACTCTCTATTCATTTAGTATCATTACGGGCCTCCTAAGAGCTCTAATGGGCATAATAAAAAGACAGAGGTAATAATGAGGCTAGAGGGCCATATATGAGTGGGGAGGGGGAGGGGGGAGCCAGGGGAACCAGAGACCGATGAAGAGGAAGAGGAGAAGGAAGGAAACCCTAGAAGAGGAGGTTTGAACCAGCGACTGAAACTGGGATGGTCAGAACGTGGTCTATGGCTGCAGAGGATGAGGAGCCTTAGTCACCGCCATGCTGGGTGCACACCGGCGCACGTCTACGAACGCGATGGTTCTGGAACACACTTTCAGCTTATATCATGGTCCCCATCCTCCAGGGCGTGACCCGGTCCGAGGGCCGCTTGATACCAGGCCACAGATGCTAATCAGAGGTCCCCAACCCTCAGGACGTGGACCGGTACCGGTACTGGTACCATAACCCTAACTCAGTACCAGTTCCGTGCTCGTTACCACCTCTGTTACCGCATCTGCTTTCCATTTTTCTACTTGTCCCGCATCCGGTAACAGACGTGGAACCCATACCAGGTAAGGGTTAGGGTTGGTACAAGGTCAGGGTACGGTAACGGCGACCCCCTGATTAGCATCTGTGGCCTGGTAATAAAGCGGCCCTCGAACCGGTACCAGTTTGCTGCCGGAGGTTGGGTAACTTTGATTTAGAGAACAGCTGTGAGGCTTCTGAACTCTGCCCCTCTCCCGTCTCCACCCCCTCTCACGGACAATAACCATATCCAACTTTTGAATAGCTTTGAACTGGTTGCATTATATCTCATTTTCTCTCTCTCCCTCGCCACCCCCCTCTCTCTCTCTGCTAACAGATCATAACCATATTTGCTACATTACAATAACACTGAACTGGTTGCATTGTTGCACTTTATCATGACTCTCAGGTCTCTGAACGTCCCTGGAACTGTCTCTCACTGGATCAAATGTTTCCACTGGGCTGAGGGGTATTTAGTATTTATTATTATTATTATTATTATCTAAGTATGGAGTACAGATGCTCTAAACCCAATTTTGTTGTTATTCTGTGACAATGATAATAAATAAATTGAATCTTGAATCTTGAGCTGGCACTTCAAAAAAAGACAAGTTGGGGACACCCAAAACATCAAAAAGTGACGCAGTGCTGCAGCTTAGAAATGAGGAAATCGGTCAGTTAGAGAGTAGTTTGTGTGGACATCCTATGGGCACTTAGCCATCCCGCGCACATGAACGTGCAATTCGTATTGGTCGGTAACGGACCAATATCCACATCTTACTAACAACTCCATCCGTACATTATAAGTGCGTATAGCTTCTATATACGCTTCGATACACTAATGGTATGTCTCTTGAGCTACAAGCCACCTCAAAGACACACTTCTGCTCTTCTTAAAATGTGGTCACTCTACGACTCTTCACGGGTCCAGAGAACCCAAAAAACCGGCAGTACCCGTGCGGATCAACCCCCAGGTACATGTGTCTAATGCTTAAACTGGAGGTACAAGAAGAGTAATTTCTAGTCATGAATACAGAAACTCCGTTTGTTCTCCTCATCTCTCCACATCTGGATATTGAATTAAATGGAGAGATCTGCAGTAACGACTCTTATTACCTCATCGTTAAGGCCATTTGTGCTTTGGGCCTTGAGTGTAATGGTGGGCGTTGACGGTTAAACTGTGGGGACCCCTTTTGTCTTAATCATTCCTCGGTGACTCTCTGACAGTGGCTTCAGGTAAAGGGTTCCCTCATGTCCCTCCCATAACTCTATCAGACCGGCTTTCAAACCTTCCCATCGCGAAAAATCAATACGAGCGAGGACAAGAAAAGGATTCAGAGTGGGTCAGACTTCGGTCCATGAAATAACTTCACAGAAACTTCTTGTATTATCTTTTAAATTATAGAGTTAATTTGTTTGATCTTAGAAGATCAATATTGGCATCCTATACAGCTGAGATAATACTCATAGAGCACTTCATCGCCAACATATGGATGTGAGTTTTGGTTAGTATGGATCTTTTTTATGTTCTCTTCCACATTTAAGTCTGTCTGGCTTGTGGTCATTCTGTTCTTCTATCAAACGGTGCTGAGGTCGACATGCAGAGGTGGTTCAGGGGATTCTGACGCCGTCTGCTGGGCTTGTTACATGTGGTCCCATTCTCCAAAGCTGTGACGGTTCTGAAACTAAACCTGTCCTCTGTCGAATCCAGAAGAGATGGAGAAGGAAGCTCGGCTCAGTGGCAGATGATAGATGGACGGATAAATGAGTGGATGGATCACTGTAAGGGTCACTGCAAAGCTGAGATATCCTGAGATGAATAATAGATCAGGCAAACGCTTTTAGCAGCCCAGCCGTTCCAGTCTGCTTTTGACAGCTCCTCATTGCTGGAGTCTGAACAGTCTGCCACGAAACGGTGAAGGGTTGATGTCAGATGTTCTTCTCGACTCAACTGGACCGTACGCGATCTCTAACTTACAACATGATGACTACAATCCCAATGAAGTGACCGCGTTTCCACAGCTAAAGGGGAAGCAGCATTTTAATCAAATATATACATTTTTTACAGAATTAAACAAAATCACAGCTGGATGAGCCGTTAAGATCTGAAAATACCAAAATTTAGAGTGTCCGGTCCAGGACCAGGAACCGCCCTGACCCATCTTTCAAGGTGGTCTCGTTTGTTTCCAGTCAGACAAAACTCCAGTTCGCTCTGAGTTTCCTCAGTCTGAATAGACTCCACTCTCGGAGTGGAACAGTTGGACTAAAACGACCCCCGTAGCTGGGGATTATGGGATGTAAACAGAATATCGGGCCAACCAGGAGACACAGGAAGTGTTGGGATGAATGCAGGCTCATTAAAACAACTTTGATCCACATCCCCCATTTCCCAGCAATCTCTCTGTCATAAACACTTGTAGTCGTCATCTCCTCAGTAGCCGTCGTGCAGCACGCCTCCATCGTACCAAAACAGCCGTGAATCGGTGAATTATGAGATCTTCAGTCAGGTGGTTTTGTTTACAAGCTTTGGTTTGGAGGAGAAATGATGGCAGTCTGAACACAGACCAAACAAAAGGTTCAGGACTCGATCAGGACCTGTTCCAGACCAACAGACTCTTCCAGTCTGAATACACCCTAACCCGGGCTCTCAACGTTACAGCTCAGGTGTGACGTGGGAGTGGTCTAGCTACTGCAGATGACTCCCTTTGGCTACTGGATGGCCTCATCTGATTACCTGCTGCCTGCCCTGACCCTCACCTGGACTCTAACATCTCTAGTCTCTCTCCGGATGCTCCCATGTTCATGATTGACCTGTCTGACCCTGATTTAGCTTTGTGACAAGGACAATGATCAGATTCTCTTCCATGTTGGTTTTGGACTCCACCCACTGATGACATCATCAACATGCCACGGGCCAAAGCAGAGCTCCTGATTGGTTGAATTCTTCACCAAAGTTCAGATATTGGAACTTTGGAAACTGAATGTTTCAGTTTCAACCCCTAAAATGAGTTGCTGCTGGACCGCCGCGTCGCAGGACGTCTGACTGTTCTTTGACTCTGACACTGAAACTCGATTCGCAAATGGCGTTTGGTGTGAATGTAACTTTAAATTGAGTTTCGTTTCCTGTTTATTTTTCAAGAGTCAGGAATATGTCTTTATTTTACAAACACCTGCACGTCTTATAGTTGCTGCAATCTCTGACCAGTTTTATCAGCTCATAAAAACATCATCACACATTAGGACTCAGTAATGTTGGATCCATAAAATCAAATGTGGTGTAAAGTTCTAGAACAGTGTTCTGGGTTCGCTTTAATGTTCTGGATCGATGTCCTGCTGCTATGTTTTGTCACCTTTGACCCCCTCAGAGGTCAGCAGTGACTCTTAACTAAAGTGAGCTGAAAAAGGAGCTAAAATTTGCATGGCAGGTCTTGTTTAAGAATTCATCAACATGGAGAAGGAAAATCCATCAGTATTTCCTTAAATAAATCAATGCTACCAAAGGCCCCGAACGGCGTCTGTAAGTCAGTAAGAGGATTGCTTTCTTGTAGTCTGGGATTGGAGTGGAATACATTGACACGGGGGCGGGTCTCTCCCACCCCTCCCAGTCAAATCAAAGCTTTCAGCTGCGCTCTATTGATTAGGCTTCAGAATGTGGGACTGGCTTCTCCCTGTGGTGCAGATGAGGAGCAGATGTTCGTTTTCCTCTTTGCTCGAGTGTGAAACCCAAACAGAACGCCCCTCACCTGGGATATGTTTGGCCCAGCCGATGATGACCACCAGCTCGCGGTCGGCCAGGTCGCACAGGGTGGTCAAGGCCTTGATGTCCCCGTCCGGCACGGTGGGGTCGGGCATGGCGTAGATCTTCTCCGGCTCCACCACCAGCAGATGGGAGACGATCTTTGTGACTGAGAGGAGAACGACAGACGATCATTTCATCCACTCAGAAATCGCAAAACTGAGTGAATGTGGATGAGACGAAAATCTGAAGGAACATTTAAAGCCTCTAATGAGGATTTTATTTGATGTTTTTCTGTGACTTTTGAAACCATTTTCTGTGGAGCGATAACGCCTGACGGGTGTCAAACTCAATCGCACAAGGGGCCAAAATCCAAAACACACCTTATGTCGGACAAGACGAACATTTATTGAACTCTTGAAAACTACATTTATAAAACTTTAAAACTTTTAATTTTTAACATAATTATGAACTAGATATAGCATAACCTGCAATCATGCTAGTGTGAACGCTGTAAGCTGAATGTGGTCGCTGAAGATGCTAATGCTAATAGCTGAAAACACTGAAGCTTATAGCCAGCTAAAATATTAGCAAAATCACAAATTAGCCTAAAACAACAAAAAAAGAAAAAAAAACTAGGTTAGCCAAAACAACTAGCACGTAGCTGTAAAAACAGCTAAACTTCAAAATAGCCACAAAGAAATGGGGGGAAAAAAACGGAAAAAAGCCTAAATTAGGCAAATCAGCTAGTGTGTGATTATTATCCTAACTCCAGCCTGAAAAATATTAAATAGAAAAGCATAAATTAGCTAAAATAGCTAGCATGTAGCTGAAATATTAGCTAAACTCCAAAGCCTACAAAATTTAAGTAAATGTTAAAAATTTCTAAAAAACTAGCAAAATGTCAATTTTTAAAACTTTAAAACTGTAACTTTTTTGACATAATTAATAAAATTCTAAATCCAGGAATATTATTCCAGAATAAATCAACTTAAACCTTAAATAACTTTCAATATTTTACTCTCAATAAAAATATATTTTGTCAAAATTATAGAAGTTAGAAATGAGCTCAAGATAACATCGGGTCAATAATAACAATTAAATAAAATGATCTGGAGGGCCGGATCCGGCCCCCGGGCCTTGACTTTAACACATGTGATCTAATAGATCCCAAACAGCAGAAGATTTGTTTTCAGATGAAGTTTCAGTCAGAAAACGTGGTCAGAGCTCCTCTTCTTCTGGGTCATGTCGCCGTCATGACTACACTGCAAAAACAGAATCTCTATGGAGTAAAAGTCTCGTGTCTCATTTTCTGTCTTGGAAAAAATAATCTTATCAATAAAGTTTTCAATTAGTATTAGGGCATCAAAAAAGCTATTTTTTCTCATAAATTTGGACCTTTAAATCTCATGAATTTACAAAAAAAGGTCATTATTATGATTTTTTGAGTCATAAATAAACGGCTATTCTTGTAATTGAACAGTTACAATGTTTTTTATCTTAAATTTACAAGATTTAAAGTTGTAATTAAAAAAAAAAGTTTGTAAATTGGCCCTAATACTCCAACGTGCTCAATAGCAAAATAATTTTAGTTTATTTTCAGAGACTTCGGTGAGAATGTTTTATGAGAATATCTGGATCAGGACTTTAGTCTAAGATTAGGATTTAGAAAATTCATTTACAGATACTATGTTTACATGAAGGTCATATTCCAGTTTTCATTGTGTTGCAGGAGCAAGAAAATTCAGATTTATTTGAACAGAACTCATCAGTCTGACGCAGTTATTAGATTTTCATCAACGTTTTTTCCTTTATATTTTCCTACAATGAAACCTAAGTTTTGCTTATTTTTCAAAGAGATCCATTAATATTAATAGTATTAACTTCAATCCAGGTTATTAGAATTAGTTTGAAAATTTGGTTTGAAAAACAGAATTTAGTTTGAAAACATGTTTTTGTCGTGATGGAGTTCACATACAGGAATAGTTTCACATTTTTCTATTCTAACATCCTTTAAAGACACACTCCGATAAATATTGTGTTTTTAACACATTTTTGTGAATATTTTCTTTATATATTAAGTAAAATCAAGAAAACAACAGATTTTTTGATTTTAGCTAAAACGGCCACAATAATCCCAAGAGAATCGGAATGTGACTTCAGAATTAATAAAAGAGAAAATACTTACGTGGCTTTTTGGCTGGCGGGGGGATGCTGAGGGTGAGGTAGGCGCCATTTTCAGAGTCCAGCCGTCGTTTGTATTTCTGTCTCCCCCCTCGCACCCGATCCAGACGTACACCTGAGAACGAAAATAACGATGACATTTCATTGACTGTATATGTGAACTGGACTGAGTGGCCCCTCCCCCAAAACCCCACAGACTTCTATAGAGGAGTAAACAGTTATTTTATTGGTCAGGATAAACATTCTGGCTCCGATACGTTTTTTTAAATCAGATGCTTCAATTTAAAGTAGGCGGAGCCTGCTGTCCACCATTGAGGAGTTTGGTAGGGGTGTGGCCTTTCAACAAGCTCAGTCCTGATTGATGAGAGTGGTTGCCATAGAAACTCAAACCAATCAGTGCTTACTGACGTCGTCTGGCTCCAACATGGCGGCGCCCGTCCTACACAAAAATGGCGCCTGAATCGACTTTATTTGTTTGATGCTGGAAGTATGGATGACATCACTCTCGCTCAGTCCAGTACTCAGATACAGTCGACGAATAAAACCCTCAGACCAAATGGTTCCTGTTTACGAGTAATCTTAAATGCTTTGATCGTGGAAATCTGAAGTGAGATCAGGATTTGTCCGCTCCTCTCGGAGGAGGAGGAGGCCTCGCCATACAGCGGCGCCACATCTGCGATGATCTCCTGAGGAACCGGCTCATGCGGTTTACCCTCTGCATTAGCGCCTTGCTATTAAACGGCGTTTAAAGAGCAAACAGCTTTCCTCTGGTCAAGTGGAATTGAGTTGTGCAAGATTTCCCAGTGACTCGCACAAATTCCTTTGATTCCCCTGGAAACAAAAGAATCTGATTAGGACGCTCTTTCAATTTCCTGACACCGACTATCCACTAACCTAATTACCCAGCGTGCCCAGAGGGAGCCTATTCTTCCCAGCAAACACAGTGAGATCATTTTATGCCTGGCAGATTGAAGCTAAATCGAGAGCTCCTCTCCGAACACGGTTTCCATTTGTACGCCTTAAAAGAATCAATAAGGCTTGTAAATAGACTTCTTGTTCCTCCAACACATGTGGATGTGCTTTTAATTAGTCGGTTAGGAAGCTGGCTTTGCAGTGAAGTGGAGCTCGGGCGGCTCCTTTTGCCATTACTCTCACTTAAGTTAAATTTAAAATTATAAACGATGCTTCAGGAAAGGGAGTGCTGGAGCTGCAGACGATAAATCAACTGCAGTTAATGACACACCTGAGTCTAGCGGTTGGTAAACGCCTTCGCTACCATAAACTGTCTGATGCAGAATTATGTCAGGAGTAAAAAAACTATGAATTCAAAGACTTAAACTGATCCTGAACCACAAAAACACACAGGCTTGACATGTGGTTGGCGACAAGTGGCCGAACAGTTGATGTTTGAATTCCACGCTCCGCTCTCTGAACTCCAAGTGCAGCCAGACCATAATTTATGGACGTTGACAGGAGGTAAGAGCTCAGTGAAACCGGTTTCAGCTTACAGCAGCGGAGGGAACAGCAGCAGGACGAGATGCAGAAACACCGTTTTTATTCCTACGTCTCCAAAATCTCCAGCAGACGGCCTGTTCATTCCATCAGAACCCGAG
>NC_050535.1:534547-534775 GCF_002922805.2 Oryzias melastigma | reverse complement strand
GGGGGGGGGGGGGTGGAGGGGGGGTCAGCTCTGTGAAAAACGTCACACGTCCTGTTGGTCCAAAAAGGATTTCGTAAGGCAAACATTTGTTTTCTATGTGACTTCCTGATTGAAGTACATCTGGAAATGAATGCAGCAGAAAGTGGGCCAGTTCACCAGACAAACACCAGGGGGGGGTGTCACCAAACAATGCAGTTTAATGTCTCATTTGAAATGTTTTAACATTGT